>NC_022028.1:54057726-54060019 GCF_000317375.1 Microtus ochrogaster | reverse complement strand
GGTGCTGGGGGAGGCATGAGAGAATGAGAGGAGCTCCTGAGGATGCGTGAGGAGGGAAGATGATAGAAAAACATTGACTATTCGCAAGCTGTGGTTTCAGTCCACAACCGAGGTGCATACATTACATTTTTGTAATTATAGTTTTACAGGTTTGAGGAAAACACCAATTGCAATGGTGCCTTAAAAAGATGGCATTTCAGTAAAAATTACAAAACAATAAATAATGCTACACGGTGTTCAGTGATAGATTGTGTAACTATCACAAGTAGACATTAAAGACCATGCAGAATTCACTTATAAGTCTTAGAAAGAGGATAGGGAAATCGAGGAGTCTGTAACACACACAAAGGAATTGCAGCGTTATTTACTACTTGAGAAATATGAAGGTGTTTACACACAAGGAGGCTGGGTTCACACAACGAAGGTGTGTACACACATCGATGGGCTTACGCTGAGAGTGCGTACGTACACTGAAGATGGGTTTGCACACTGTACCATGGTGTAGACACAGTGAGGGTATTTACACAGTCAGTGTTTATACACAGGGAGGGTGTTATATACAGTGTTAATTATTTCTGTATCTTATTTTAAAAACACTTTAAAAGAATCAAAAACAAGTATATAAACAATAAGGCTTGCAAAGCACAGCATGGCAGAACTGAAAGCCAGCCAGGGAACACTCACCCATGGAGCTGGTTGACTGTACCCCCACGGGGTTGATGGGTGGTCTTCCCAGAGAAGTAGCAGATGGTGCTAAAACACATGAACAGAAACTCAGGAGGTCAGCCATCGGGATTTGCCTGTCAGCTGCTGCCAACACCGTTGCCGTAAGACTTTATTCTGGCAATGGAACTGCTCTTTATGGGATACTTTTATGTCAGCTTGGCATGAGCTAAGGTGGCTAAGCTGGGAGGGAGCCTCAGCTGATAAAATGCCTCTGTAAGATCGGGCTGAAGGCAAGCGTGTAGAACTTTCTTTTCATTAGTGATAGATGGGGGAGGGCCCCGCCATTGTGGACGGTGCCATCCCTGGACTGGGGTGGTCCTGAGTTCTATAAGGAAGCAGGCTGAGCAAGTCATGGGGAGCAAGCCACCATGGCCTCTCTATCAGCTCTTGCCTCCAGGTCCCTGCGTTGTGTGAGTTCCTGTCTTAACTTCCTTAGATGGTGTGGAAGTGTAAGCCAAACAGACCCTTTCCTCCCCAAATTGCTGTGGTCATGGTGTTCATTGCAGCAACAGAAACCCTAAGACTGGGCCTTACGGATGCTAAGCAAGCTCTCTGCCACTGAGCTGAATTCCCAGCACAGGGCCGTGCAAACCTCTGAAGTCTGCTATCTCCTGCCGTCCTCTGCCTTCCTCTCTCTTTCCCTGCTCTCTCCCTTCCTCCTCCGCCCCGTTCTCTGGCTCATGGTTTTCTCTTTTTCTTCTAGGTGATCTGTGACTCAGCGCTCGCTCGGGGAGTGATTGGCTCCTGTGTGCTGGGCGTTTGTCCTCCGTAGACACAGCCTAGGGAAGGTGCTATAGTGGAACTGAGCTTCAAGAAGCCAGACAATACTTACTTAAACATCCTTTGGGCACCCCTGCAAGCACACACACAAAAAGAAAAGTCAGCTTTAACATGGCGGTGTTCATATCACTGCAGACAGCTACCCAAACATCATCACCAGGGAGCAGGCAGGCAATGAACCAGAGGCAACAATCTCTTCATGGCTTGACTTATGAGTTAAATGAACAAGAAGGAGGCTACCTACAGCAACTAATTTGTATAAGAAATGCAAGGGATGGAAACATTAAACGGGGGTATATTAATTATAACAGGAGTTGAAGGGGAGCAGGAGAGGGCTGGCTGAGAATTTAAGTTTAAAGGGCGCCACAGTAGCTGCACATACACCTGGATGTAATCATTGGATGTGCTTCTGGAGAGCTAACACTTGTCTTTTAGTAATGTCATAGCAATGGAATTCCTACAGGATCCAGAGACAGGCACAGCTAACACCTGGAGGAAGGCTAACTGCTCAGCAACCCAGGATGGCCAGCTGGGGGGTGGGCAGGCAGGGAGAGGGGGCTGGACCCCTCATCAGTCATCAGTCAAGAGAAGGCTTCACAGACTTGCTTACAGACAACCTGATGGAGGAGCTTTCTCAGCTGCACTTCTTCCCATGTGACTAGCTTGTGTCAAGTTGTCAAACACACTCTCTCTCACACAGACAGACAGACATACACAGACACACAGACACACGCCAGGACAGATGCCCTTATATGTGGACTAAGTCAAAGCACATGGAAGTTTCTCT
>NC_022028.1:54056598-54057406 GCF_000317375.1 Microtus ochrogaster | reverse complement strand
CACACGCGCGCGCCAGGACAGATGTCCTTATGTGTGGACTAAGTCAAAGCACATGGAAGTTTCTCCCTTTTATACTATTACTTCTTCGTGTGTGTGGTGCATAGAGGTGTTTGCACATGTGTGCACGTGTGCAGGTGAGTGCCCATGCGCAATCTGTGCTCATGTGGAGGCCAGAGGAGGCACTGGATATCTTTCCCACCATCCACACCTTATTTCATTAATTTATTGGGCAGTGCTGGGAATTAAATCCAGGGCCTGTGTGGGACCAGCAGCACTGTCACTAAGCTGCGTTGCCTACCCTGTCCCTTCACCTTAGGCTTTGAGAGGGTGTTAGCCATTGAAGCTCATCAGTCTGGCTTAGGATGGCTGGCCTGCAAACACTAGCGATCGGGCTATGTCTGTCCCCAACAATGTTGTCTCTGTGTTTGGCTTTATGTGAGTGCAGGGATCTGAATCAGGCCTGTATGCATGATATGTTTGAAATTTGTTATAAAATAAAACTCTTAGACACTGTATATACATTTTCCTGTAATAGTAAACATGCATTCAGTTAAATCTCAGAATGTCTAAGTTACCATAGCAGCCTTATCATAGCTATGACTCACTTAAACTGAGCTATAAACACTCAATTTCGTGCACATAAACAAACATCGAGACTTCCATAGTCTCAGTTGACCGGTTAATATTCAGAAGTGGTAAAAGGGAACTTGCCAGAGCTTAGGCACCCCAAAAAGCTAGGATAGTTGTGATTTATAGGCCCACTTTTAGGGGGATTGCAAAGCCATTAGTCTTCATGAGTTTTTTTTTT
>NC_022028.1:54054523-54055893 GCF_000317375.1 Microtus ochrogaster | reverse complement strand
GTGTGCCTGTGTGCTCTGAGTCATCCTGTGTGCCTGTCTGCCCTGAGTCCTCTAGCATCCCACAGCCTTGGACAAGCCGTTACCATTTCTCATGAATGTTCCTCTTCCGCCAGCTAGGAGTAGTCATATTAGTAAATACGTTGATTTAAGTATTTAAGAGCTGATCACCACGGCTCCCTGACAGTGTGCCTCTTCAGAGCTGCTGTGTTGTCCACCGCACAGAGAGCCCTGCGCTGGACTCCCGCTGTGGGGCTGTGTGAGCCTGGAGGATCCTCAGTGTCCTCCACTATAAGCTGGGGTGGGTTAGTGATGGCAGGGACAGCTCTGGGCAGCTCACACTTGTGGATGTCTGCGTTGCTCGTAGAGAGATAATGACCGATGCCCACTGGGGGGCCAGCACACGGTGGGTGCTGAGTCCATGCGATTCTCTCCACGTCCTGTCGCGAATGGCTTTGCTTTGCCACCTTAAGTTTCTCACACCGAGGTAGCTTCTGGCGTTGGTTGGATATGCTTTGAGGAGTAACTGTCACCCAGGATGTGAGTCCCCAAAAATTAGGAGACACAGTGACAACACCAGAGAGTGACCATACTTCTTTGAACTCTGGGAACTTCACTGTCCAAATTCTACCACTGTGCAATTAATTTTCAGGGATCTGTCACCCCCCTGCCCCCACATTAACACTGAGCAAGGTGTATCGAGCCGTGGTGTTTGTGTGATCCAGACACTGGGGTGCCCTCTAGCACTTTTCCGCCTGTGTTGGGGTGTCATTGGCATAAGATTGCGTAGCTTCATAATGGCTGGATATAAACATTGCAAGATGATCACCACGTCCAAGCAAATAAGCGATCATTGCTGATAGACTGTGTCTTTCTTGTCATGATGAGAACACTTGCAAGCCACTCACGGGGAAAACTACGAGCATGCGTCAGTTATTCTGTGATTATTTCCTCAGGATTTAGTCCCCTCAGAATGGCAGGTGTGTGCCTTCCATGAGCACTGCCTTTCTCATCTCTGTTTGGATGAATTTATTTTTGCTTGTTGAGAATTCCATGCGTGAACACTGTGTTTACATCACTTCTTCCCCGCTTCTCCCTCCAAGTTCTTCCACATCTCTCCCACTCCTCAAATTCATGGTCTCTTATCTTTCATATTTTGTTACATATACACGAACTGCCTTTCCTATTCCTTCTCAAATTCATGGTCTTTTCTATTTAATTATTTTGTTATTACCCCTCCCCAGTCCACTGGGAAAAGTCAGGACAAGAACGCAGACAGAGCAGAGGCCGTGCAGGAACACTGCTCAGTTGCTTGCTCCTCATGACTCCTGGAGTCGGGAACTGGAGCAGAGGCCGTGCAGGAACACTGCTCA
>NC_022028.1:54049929-54053393 GCF_000317375.1 Microtus ochrogaster | reverse complement strand
CTGTAGACCAGGCTGGTCTCGAACTCACAGAGATCCACCTGCCTCTGCCTCCCGAGTGCTGGGATTAAAGGCGTGCGCCACCATCGCCCGGCTTAATAGCCGATTCTTTTATCCATCTGACGGGAGCTGTTTCCAGATGCTGTCCATGGAAGACACTTAGGAAGTGAGCCATTGAGGGGGCAGTGTCGGGAGTCCCAGGCAAGGTATCTTGGGAAATGTTCTTGATTGAGTCTGTGGGACATCACCTGGCAGCTTATCCTCCCCGCTCCCAACCTCCTAATCACTCAGGGTGGTGATCGTCTTTGTAGACAGAAGGAACTGAGTCTGATGGGCAGCGTTCCTTAGGGCTGGAGGATGTGAGCACTCATTCCCTGTGCTGAGACTTTTCCTTCTGGGAGAAATGACGGCCTTAGGGGCCTTTCTTGAGCTTTGAGTTTGTCTCGGTGGGGAAGGTAAGTAAGAGTGAAGCTGTCAATAATTTTGATGTCTTTATTCTAAGATTTCCTTCCTGGCTCCCAGAGTCCCACAAGGTTCTCTTGGGTGTTGATCTACACTGCTTGGCACAGAGGAGGAGGAGGCTCTTGGTCATGCTGCCCCCGTCAGTGTCTCAGGTCACTCTGAAGGGGTTGGAGGGTAGGCAGGAGGGGGCCGGGTAGGCTGCCTGCAAAGTCAGTTCACAGCATGAGTCCAAACATCTCTCAACATTTGCCAGACTTCCCCAAACCTTTGATTTCTTGACTTTTGTTGGTGGTGAGTGTTAAGTTTGGGTCTTAACTTAAGTGTCTCCCACAAGCTTGTGTGCTCAGAGTTGGTCCTCAGTACATCAGTGTTTGGAGATGGTGTCTTTGGGGGTGATGGCATTAAGAGGGGTTGTTTCTTGGCATGCATGAGGTAATAGCGTTGCTCCACCACAGACTGGTCCAAAGTAGCCACCAACCCAATGGAGAGCTCTGAGAGGAAGAGCTGAGTGTCTACTGACATAAATATCTATGTCTACTTCAAATATTTTATCCCATGGAGGAATTCTGACGGGAAACTGGTGACAGGATGGTTGCTTGCATCTGGAAACAACTCCCGTCAGATGGATAAAAGAATCAGCTATTTGCAAAATGCTGTCATCAAAAGTCCGGCCTACATGCAAGTGAATTGATCTAGCTCTTGGAACTGTTTGTGGGGGAGTTTGGGCAAGTACAAGGACAGGAAAGCTTAGCCGCTGAAAACAGAGCGCTGTGGGCAGCCAGCAGGGCCTGAGCCCCGCCCAGATGCTGGCAGGACTGACATCTCAGGGGAATCAGGACTCTCCTGGGGATTCTCCTCTCCATTGCTTACAGGATGAAGCCATGTCCACACATGGCCCAGATGTGAGGCAGTTGATTGGGAGTTTCAAGGTTCCATATTCTTCAGGCAGTGGTATGGCTGTTTCTGGCTGCATTAGGTGAGAATTGTGAGGGAAAAAGTTGTGGCAAGATATGACAAACGCTCCTTGGCCAGCAAAGGAAGTGCTTGAAAGCTGTGGCGAGAATAGGTCATTGAGAGGAAGCTGCCTGCTTCAGGACACTATGTATCAGTATCAAAAGTATCAAAGTTTGGAATTTTTTCCCCCTCAACTACCCTGGCTCTCAGAGGCCATCCAAGGGAGGGCGAGGGCCCTCCTGCTGTCCCCACAGCATCTGTGTGATGCTGTTTTTCCAAGCATGCAGACTATAAGAGCTACATAGTAATGGAGGCTTCTTCCTAGACTTCTGAGCTGAGCAGCTCTGGTGCTGGTTGTAACTGGACACCGGCATGCAGCCCACGAGAGGGGGCGTTTGAGCTAAAGACGCAATTGGAGACCCTAAGCAGTTGCAGGTGTCAAGATCGTGGGACGCCTGCTGAGGGAAGCCACAGGTGGTGAGTGGGGTCAGTCCTGGAGAGAGCATAGACTGGCTGCAGACAGCAGAGGTAGAATGGGGATGCTCAGACCCAGGAGCTCACATGGTGCCATCTTCCTTGCTGATGCGAGCTCGGGGACTCTGGGCAGTGCTGGGCTGGGACTGCCTCTGTCTGCGCTGATGCGAGCTCGGGGACTCTGGGCAGTGCTGGGCTGGGACTGCCTCTGTCTGCGCTGATGCGAGCTCGGGGACTCTGGGCAGTGCTGGCCTGGGAACTGCCTTAGTTTGAGTTTCCTTCTATTGCTTTGCTTCTTTCTTTCAGAGTGAGAAACTTGCCCCATGCTGATGTGTCTAGGAGCTATGTGAGCTGTTGGTCTGATTTTTTTTTTTTTTTCTGAGACAGGGTTTCTCTGTGGTTTTGGAGCCTGTCCTGGAACTAGCTCTTGTAGACCAGGCTGGTCTCTGTTGGTCTGATTTTTGAAGATGCTCAGAGCTGAGAGTTTGCTTCAAATCTGAGGGGAAACATGGGACTTGGGTGTTTGACCTGTTCTGGAAGCACCAAGACTTCGGAGTTCCTTAGAGAGGAACTAGATGCAGTTTGTACTGTGGGATGCACATGAACCTGCGGTTTGGATCCCGACTGTGTTCTAGAAGGTCTCAGGTTGAAGGCCTGGTCTCCAGGGCAGCATTCAGAAGAGGGTCTTTGGGAGGGGACTGGATCTCACTGCATGGCTGGTTGATCGATGTATGAACTGTGGATTAACAGGAGGGGCTGCTGTGGAAGTAAATGCTCTCTGCTTTCCTGCAGCAGCTTCTGTCCGCACGTGCTCCTGCCGTGTGCTCTCTCCTTGGCCCATCTTCAAAGCATCTGGACCGAGGCTCCGTGGGCTGAAGCACCCGCTCAGCAGCCAGCTCAAGCCCTCTCTTTTGAAGGTGTTTCCCTCAGGTGTGTTATCACATGAAGAGCAACGCACAGGCCTCACCGATCCTCACGCTAGCAGGAAGATGGCTGTTCCCTCTAATTTTACCATAAATAGACTTACCTCAATTATCACATACAATGTCTTAGAGGACTGAAGAAAAATGTAAGATTCTTAATGCCTTCTAAACAGACTTATGTATTCATTAACAAACCAGTGTCTAATACACTTGCCACTTTCTGTTGGAAATGAACATCAGGATCTTAGAGGAAGCTAAGCACCATTATGAGACTCTGAATTGATTATACGCATGTCTGTGCTACGCATCAAGTAAAATTCTGATTACCTTTGTTACGTCTGGCAGAGGCGATACCTTGTATGAAAGAGAAAACAGACTGTTACCAATGTCTCACCAAGAGATAAATTTACCACCAGCCCATATCACGACTAAGGGTTTAGCCCTCTCCCAGACTGTCCCACTATTTTGTCTTTAATTTCAGAAAATAAAGAGGGTTCAGAAGTTCCCCACTCTCCTCTCTTGCGTGTCATGGACCAGAAGGACAGACAGGAGGCGATGGTGAAGGCAGGTGGAGAGTATTCACAGCAAACTGTGTGATCCAACATTCCTCAACTCTTGGGGATGTGTGTGTGTGTGTGTGTGTGTGTGTGTGTG
>NC_022028.1:54034568-54049544 GCF_000317375.1 Microtus ochrogaster | reverse complement strand
AACCCAAAGCTTCATGGTCCTCTAGGTTTCGATTGGTTGGTGGGTCCAGTTGGCTTCAAACAAGAACGAGGGGCAGTGCGCAGCTCCGAATGAGATCTGGATGTGACTCCGGAGAGTGAGTCAGTCGAGGGCACACCCATAGGCAGCCATTGGGAGAGCAGTTCTAGTGCCAAGATGACAGAGAGAAGGACATGGAGGCATACTGAAACCAGAGGCTCGTGTGAGTCCCTGCAGAAAGAAAACCTCGGTGCCTTGGAGTCCCCTCCTAGCCATCGTGTTTCTGGGATGTTTTGTTTCAAATTACCTTTGTAATTCACTCCAGCCTATATAGCTAAATTTGGTGGATAATCTAACTATAAAAAATGCTAAATATTGAAATCTAGCACTCAGTAACCCTCTTTCTCTAAGTCAAGTGCGTGTACTTAGTTTAGAATCTGAGCATTGGAGTCATGAGCCTCAACTAGGAACCCAGCTTCTCCTTTAGTAGTGAGGCATGGATGGGTATCAGCTGTTCAGATTATTAACTTCATTTTTAAAAATAGGGTTCATAAATTTTGTGTGTCTCATTTTACTATATAGCTTTCAAAGTATCTCTTCAATATGCTATTTGACCTTCATGACAATCTATAAACTATGTGTTTTGTCCACGTAAAATGTATTTTATGTGTGTGGTCTTGGTGTTTTGCCTACATGAACGTCCTTGCTCTTAACCACTGAACCTCTCTCCGGCCCCTTTTATCCTATTTTAAACATCTGTGGGACTGTTTTTATAAGGATTCTTATAGATACTGGGGATGGGTGTAAACCAGAGGAGAAAGTGAATTATTTCAATGATCTTAAGGAGAGACAGTTGCCCTTTTGGAGAAAATGCCCAGCTGTTTTGCATCTGCATGAGCACAGAGCAAGGCAGCTGGAAGCCACAAGGGCAGTCTGCTACTTGTACACATGCCGCTGAAAGCGAGAAGAAGCAACACATTCTTCATGAACTATCTGCAGCTCCTAACATTTGTTCCTACCATCTTCATTGTCCAGAAGCCCAGCACCTAGGGAGAAAGGAGAGAGCTCAGTGACTTGATCTCAGGGCTTTACTTAGACATCTAAGAGTTAACAAACACAGACTCCAGGACGGCACCGCAGCACCCAGCTCCCTCTTCCCCTGCAGCGTCCTGGGCTCACTCTCAAAGATGTTACCTTTCCCTCCTCATCAAAGCAACCTTAGCCCGATCCACTCTCACCATTCCTGGCTGTTAGAGCCTTCTGTCCAGTTATGAAGGCCTCTTCACAGGGAGACTTAGACCTCCCACTGAGCAATCAGTTTAATGGCTGAGGGGTCTGTTGATCCCAAGGCTTAGGGTTTCTGCTGCCCCTGAGAGGAGCTGCCTCCCAACCATGCATGCACATGCACTACTGGTCCATTCTAGGAGATCTCTGCCAGATTCCTTTAGAAATGCAGAGGTGTAGCTCACGGGGTCATATACTCTGTGTTCTGCAAGCACACAGGTGAGCCAGACACACATGGGGAATCCACGTGCAAAGCACTTCATTGTTCACTGCGTCAGATACTCACATTGTTCTGAGTTGACTCTGGAGATTTGTGTCACTGTGGAAGGGGTAGGCAAATGTTTCCATTAACTATTGGCAGAGGCGTTCTTCCCGACCCAACCTTCTGTGCTCTAAGCCTTGACCCCCTGATGGGATGCCAAGCCCTCCTTTCCAGTGTCCCCATCCAGCCCTGTCATGCTAGCTTGCTTTCTCTCTGAGGGTTCACAGGTACTAAGGAGAGGAAGTCTGGGGCATGCAGGTGACAGAAGGAAGCAGGACAGGTATGGAGGAGGATTCTGTGGAGAGGGACCTTAATTCTGGGGCCCTGTCCTCTTCTCCTTCTCCCCCCTCCTCTAAGTAATAAATATCAAATTCTATTCTGTACGATGTGTCTGTCCCTATCTCCTGCCCACCCGCCATGTGTCTCCCTGCCTGGGACCAGCCACCACTCGGGGACTGGCAGCCATCTCTGTCTGGTACTGGCTGCTCTCAGGGCCTGCTGCCTGCCGCCACATGACCTGCTACCACCATTTGGGGACCTACAACATTTCTGCTGCCTACTGCTGCCAGGGATCTTGCAGCATTTTTTTTTAAAATTATAACAGGTACCACCGAGTGTTTGTATTACTGTCTCCCACGCTCTCATGTGTTTATTTTTTTCTGCACACCATCAGATGTGGCATCTGCCAGCATCTTGTTTTCCCACATTTTCAGACTTGCATGCTTTCCTTTGGAACTGAGATAGACTTGGTTTTAAAGTATTCTTATTCCTCTCACTAACTCTTCTGTTTCTGTTGACTGTGCTGACTCTGTGAGCAGAGTCACTGGCAGGGTCAGACCTCTGACGCCTGTGTGGGGCACACCCTGAGCACACCAGGAAAGTCTGTCGCTAGGGGGCTGCCTCTCAGCTTCCCTCCGTCTGGGACTTTTGAGGGGAGTCGTCATGGTTACTCACCATTTTTTCTACACCGTGTCCATCTTACTATCAGAATAACCAGGAAAAGGAGGCCCAGCAGAGTCAAGATGGCAACCAAAATTACTTCTGAAACAAAAAGAGACCTATCGGCTTTGGGCCATGTCATCGCCTGAGGCCACTGCTGCCCTCATACTATTCTGTCCCCCCTCCCTTTTCCCTCTGGGGTCTCATAGAGCCCAAACTGGCCTTGAACTCACCATGTAATGGAGGCTGGCTTTGGTTCCTGTCTTCCTTGCCAGGGATTACAAGCCTTATGGGCAAGCCCAGCTTCTGGAGTTCCCTTCCTCATGCTTCTGTCATTCTGGCCCCAGCCCAGTTTTTAGCTCTTATACTTGTTCTCTTGGTTTTGTAACAGTCCTGGCTGCTATAGCCCTTGCTTTAAAGTGGGCAATCAGATGGATCCCCTCCTCCATGGAGGTTGTCAGTGGAGCCCCCTCAGTGGAACAGGAGGAGGTTGGGGGAGATCAGTGGTGTGGCAAAGCAGTCCTCTGAGGGGTGAGGGAAAAATTAGAACTTTTTTGGTGTGTGTTTATAATTTAACCCTTTATGTATACATTTTCCATTTTGTTTAAAACATAAATATTAGTATATTTGTACATTTGTAACTTTTACAGATACACATATAAGAATGTCATACTCAAGTTTTTTTTGTGCGGATGAGCAACCTTTTGGTTTTGGAGGCCCTGGGAAGGTGCCCTCTGAAGGCAGTGTTATTGAAGTGTGCCAGAGGAGAGGATGGACGTTTCCTGTCAGTGACCTTCGAGTCGCTGCTCACCTATACACACTTGTGAACTTTGTCACCAGGACTGGAGGATGATGCCCGCTAGGACTGTCTGTGTATCTATATGGTTGGTTTGTATTTGATATTTAAGATAGAGCAGAAAAGACAATGAATGGGGGAATAAGTCCATAGCAACCAGAAGTCTGTGTGACCATGGAAGCCTGAAGATTATCAAGCTCTGAATGCCCAAGGTGTAGTAGAAGGGGAACAGGCTGTGTCCCACCGTCTGGCTAGCTTAGCCCCAAAATAATTACACAGAAACTGTATTCATTGAAATACTGCCTGGCCCATTATCTCTAGCCTCTTCTTGGCTAAATCTCACATCTTAATTAACCCCTTTCTATTAAATCTGTGAATCACCCACGTGACTGTGGCTTACTGGCAAGATTCTAACCTACATCCATCTTGGTTCGGAGAATCATGGTGTCTCTCCCTGCCTGCCTTCTTCCTCCCAGAATTCTGTTCTGTCTACTCCGCCCACCTAAGGGCTGCCCTATCAAAAGGCCAAGGCAGCTTCTTTATTCAACCAATGAAATCAACACAAAGATAGAAGGACCTCCTACACCAAAAGGAAATAGATCATCCCACAATCAAGGCTACTTCCAAGAGAACTAGTGGAAATCTACTTCACGATGTAACCTCAACCCCGCTGGTGGGTCGGGCTGGTCTGCTGAGACTTTTTAGATGTTTGTGAGAAAATCTGCTGCCGAACCCTTAGCATCTAGAGATTTGCTCTGAATATATTTCCTGAAGTCAGCAGCTGGTCTCCAACACAAGAGTGTCAGATTCTGGTGAGAAGGAGATTAGCTCGGATGGTGGCTCAAGATGTCCCAGAAAGCAGCTGTCCCTTGCCTGGTGTTTGAAATGTTCTTAGTGTGGACTTTTGGACATGGCCATCCCGTGTGTGGGGAAGGGATGAAGTTGGACGTGGTCATCCTGTGCGTGGGGAAGGGATGAAGTTGGATGTGGTCATCCCGTGTGTGGGGAAGGGATGAAGTACCTACTTTTTGTTGCTGAGGCAGTGAGCAGTAGGAAGGATGTGGGGGGGGGGCTGTGGTATGTTCTAGCACTGTGGGTAGTGGTTACTCTGTCAGAGTTTAAACTTTAAAAAGCCAGAAATGATTGCTCTAGAGATGTGATGACCATGGACAACTTTCCCTCAGGAATCAGTCAGAACGAAAGAACGGGTATTGGGGCTGAAAGACACCAGGTAAGAAAGCAAGCCAGTTCCATTAATGCCCCCAGGACAAGACTTGAGAGAGCAGGTCTTGAGGAAATGCCAGAGAGGAAGCTGGTTCTTACCCAAGCCTGCCATCTTCCGGTTAGTGTCCTCAGTGGGTTCCACGGCATCTGGATTTGTTTGTCAGAGAGAGGGCAAGATAAATAAGTCCTCAAACTCACAGCCCTGAGCTGTGAGGCCTGAGTGCTAGGGAGACCCTTGTAGACAAGAGTGCAGAGGGCCTCCCAGGAACTGTGTGGCTTAGGTTCTTCAGACCTAAGCAGGATATGGTCTGTGAAGGTTCCGGAACTGGTGTCATAATGAAGTCTTAGAACTTCCAAGAGGCAAGAGAAGTCCCTAGAGTTAAAGAGGTAAGGACTTCTGAGAGACCAGATTTAAGGGCACTTCGGTGCTCACACATGAGGCCGTGCTATTGGTTTTTACAATAATTTCTGATAGTCCGGACACTGGCTCAGGACTCTGTTTCATGTTGAGTACCTTCAGCAGGGTAACTTTAGAAATGTTTCTTTGTTAAGAAGGTGAAAAAAAATCTTAAAAGTAAGAGCCTTCAAATGAAGATGAACAAGGGAAGACGTTGAGCCAGGTGACAGGGCCACCAATTGGGGTTTCACCCTCCCATGTTGGTAACAAAGTACTAAGTCTCTTGCTGAGGTCTGCTAGTCTCAAGGCTGTTCTGTAGGCAGCTGAAAGCACCCAAGCCGCCCCCAGTAACCGTCACCACCCCAAGTAAACTTCATATCTCCCCAGTAACCCATTACCCTCCCTCCCCCAGCACTCTTTCAAGATGGCAGACGGCGGAAGTTACCCAGCAACAAATGGCTGGGTTTCTGATCACAAAGCCCATGTGATATGCTCAAAGCCATGTTTTCCTGCAGTGCTGAAGGCCTCCTGTCTGAAGCGGTGTTTCCTAGGGCAAGCGGCCAGCTCTAGAAGAGGAGTGCTGCCCTCTAGCGGCGAGGCCCCACCTTTGGGACTTTGTTTTGCTTCAACCCTTACGGTTACAATCTTTACTCAATTTTTATGGTCTAAGTTGGTAAGAAAGTAATTTAGAAAGTTTCCTATTTATAAATTTAAATCACTAGAATTTCAATAGTAACTTAAAAATTTCCTGCTCTCTATCCTCTCAACTATATAACCTTGATTGTGGTAATAACACAGCATAAAAGAAAGAGGATTTGTTTCATAAGGTTTTACAAGATAGATTGCTACCTCAGCTTGGTGTCCAAGTTTCAATGCAAGTTTTCCTTGTCTGTTTTTAAAATCTTTTATCAGTGAGATTAAGAGCTTACAGAAGGGACCCTGTGCTGGGCCGACAGGGAGACTTGCACAGTGAGGGTCTCTGTTGCTATTGGGGGCAGATAACAAGGTGGGGATATCCCGGGTCAGTGATCAGCGAGGTGGTGGGGTCCCCGGGGCCGGTGACCTCCCAGGAGTCCCACACTGGGAACACCACACAGACTCCATCAGCGGCCGGGCGCTCCAGGGGCTCTCGCTGAGGAAGCCAGCTGCAGAGAAGCAGTGGTTCACTATTGCTTTGGACAGGAAAGGCCTCACAGGTCCAAGGGCCATAGCCTGCTACCTTAGTACCTCCCTCTTGCCTCCTTGGAGCTGCCCTCGCTGAAGTTGTCATGGCCTGAACAAACCTCGAACCGTTCATGAGTTTGTGCACCCACGGAAAGCTCAGGATAGACTTCCCTCACAGTGAGGCCTGCCAAACATTTAATGACCAACTAAAAGTCTTCCTGCCTAAGATTCTGCAAAGCTGCAGAGAAAATGCTTCCAAGCTCTCTCTAGCTGAGAACCGTTATCCTGAGACCGTAATCAAACAAGGACATGGTGAGCCAGTGACACTCAAGACACAGGGGTGCAAAAGTCCTCAACTCAAACCAGCAAACCTAATCAACAAGACACAGGGGAGACTCACATCCGTGACTGGCAAGGGCTGTCCCAGGGATGCACACATGAGAGACTCACATCCGTGACTGGCAAGAGCTGTCCCAGGGATGCACACGTGAGAGACTCACATACCATGACTGGCGAGGGCTGTCCCAGGGATGCACACATGAGAGACTCACATCCGTGACTGGCAAGAGCTGTCCCAGGGATGCACACGTGAGAGACTCACATACCATGACTGGCGAGGGCTGTCCCAGGGATGCAAGACACACCAGAAAAGGTGGTAGAAAGTTGAAGAAAAATAAAATCACAGACTTAGTATTAGTGGACAAAATGTTTTCAAATTTGAACATTCTTCCACGACTGAAGTTCCTAATAAATTCAATATGGAAAGAAGACACTTGAGTGTAACGGAGAACACACATGACATTTCTACACCAGTCATGACATTCAGTGGAAAGACCAGTGAAGACCTGAGCCTGTAAGAAGTGGTGTGGTCAGGGCAGTGGTCTTCTGCAGGACCTCAGAAGCAGCAATGTCACACACACATATGTTCCCTACTAAACCACCATGTCTTAAAGGCACTCGGTCACATACTGGTTATTTCCGTACCATTGTTTAAAATCTCTTGCCTCTAAGCTGGGTGTGGTGGTGTATGCAAGACTTCAGTCAGAGGAATCGCAAGTTTGGAGCGTTCCTGGGATACATGCCTCGTCGTCCATGGTTCCCAGGTGATGTCTAGCTGAGGTCTCTATAGTGCCCTCCACCCCTGCAACAAACTTCTTCGGGTCTGCAGGCTGGGTGGTGCACCCCATGGAGTCTGGTTGGGAACCGCCATGGCTGACAGCCCCTGCTCTCAGGGCATCTGCGGAATTAGCTGCACACGGATGCTTCCACAGTTAACAGCTGTGCACCTGGGACTGGTGGTTAGGCCATACCTGGACCTCCTTGAGCTGTGGATTGGGAGGGCAGGGGACCCTGTGCCGGGGAAGCGCCAAGAAGCATCGAGCGTGTTGCTTCCTCTTTGGTCAGGGTTTCTAAGTAAAACAGTTCAGGGACATAATCCTCCCATGTTCTTCCTTTAGAGTTTAGACACATGCACATGTAAATACATATGAATATCCATGTATGCACACAACTGAAACGGATGCATACAAACCGAATATGCACCAGAATTAGTGTATATCCATGTAATTTTAGTTTCTCAGTAGATGAAACTTTCAGCCCTTTTCTTTATCCGCTCATCCACTGACAGGCATCCTGACCGACTGCACAGTTAGTCGTGGAGGATTGTGCTGCAGTAAACACGGAAGCAGGGACAAGCCCCGGGTTCCATGCCCAGTACAGGAAGACACAATCACAATGTACAGTGACCACCAGTAAACAGCAGCACATGGCACCTGCTGGAGTCACACGCAGCATGCAGACGTGTTGGGCTTTGCCCTCACATGTGCAACCCCACCAATGCTGCCTGATGCACCTCAGCTCGGACCTGAAGACTGCAAGCTGAAGACTTAGGGTTTCATAGCGCAGGTCTGCAGCAAGTCAGGGCCAAGCCAGCATCCTTGGGTCGTGCTGCGCTGGGCAAACACGCGTCTCATGAGCATGCACGGTGGCTTTCACTTTTAGTCATTTGAGAGGCATGTTATTTTGTCTTAAATTGTGTGCTGTGGCTGTGCGTGTGTGAGACAGGTACCCACGGAGGTCGGAGGAAGGGATCTGCTTGGAGCTGATGTGACAGATGCTGTGAGCTACCCAATGGAGTGCTTGAAGCCAAAGTCGGGTCCTCTGCAAGAGCAGCAAATGCTCTTAGCCATCTCCCCACCCTGCATCCATCTTAATAAATGACAAAATTATGTGTTATTCAAATAATTGCTTGACACGGAAGTTTTTTATGGGCGTTTGATTTACTCGCCTCGCACGTGCTCCTGTCTTCCTGGGCCAGGCAATGGTTAAAGTCTGCGGGGCAATGTTGGTATTTGCTGTAGGCTGACATATTTAAGGATGTCCCACACATCCAGCTCTCTGCTCTCCACGGTGAATGTTCCACTGAGCTCCTTCCTTCTGGGTGAGCATTTCAGTTTTCTGCATTGAAACCTGATGGTGACAAGTGATGCTTTCAAACAATGCTCTCCTCTCTCTGAAGAGATGGGGCGAGAGTCCGGGTGGCAGCTCTGACCTCCCCCAATTTCTTTGAGAAGGTAGCAGTTAGCCCAACTTTAGCTAACCTGCCCTTCCCTTCACTGCGTTCCCCCAGGAAGTGTGTGCTTCCTCATTGGCCTCTGCCAAGCTTCAGGTTTTACTAAAGGAAAATAGATGGGTTGCCCACCAGGGGGCACTCACCTTCCACCCGACAGTGTGCGGGGTGGGGCGTGCCTGTAGCTGACTTCTTGTAGCCACTCTGCCCTGCCGCTAATGGGCCCCAAATGGCCTTTGGGTTTAACGACGGTTTCTTTTCTCGGTTGTCAGAGTGTGGTGACTCAGTTACTTCTGGTGTCTGAGGACGCTCTAGAGCGCAGCTCCTCGATGTTGGGGTGTACTGGGTGTGCTGGTGTAAGTTTGCCGTAGCAACCGGTGCAGCTCACCCACCCTACACACTCTGAAGTCTGATGGTTAGACGTTTAAGTTGATTTTACTTATATAAAATGTTACTGTGAACAAATGCTCCTTGGTTTATGCTGCTAGTTAGAAACTTTCATGAGCTGGGAGGGGTTATTAATAAAATGCATATGAAAGACGATTATTTATTTTTAGTAAAATAAGCAGCATTCTAGCCACAGGCTTTACAGGATGGATTAAAAAGAGACTGACTAAACACTGAGCAGGTTGATTTCTATTATGTTGGTGTGTGTGTGCGCGCGCGCGTGTGTTTGTGAAGGTATGCATGTGTACCTGCATGCACACATCACAGCCAGAGGTCAATTAGGATGTCATTCCTCAGAAGCCATGCACCTTGTTTGAGACAGGCTTTCTTACTGGGACCTGGGCTTGCTGAGAGGAGGGGCTGCCTGGTCAACAGGATCCACCTGCCTCAGGCTCCCCAGTGCTGGGATTATGGTCATGTGCCACGCGTCTAGCTTTTTATATAGGTGCTGGGATGGAGCTGAGCCGTCAAGCTTGTGTGGTAAGCACTTTCCTGGCTGCGCCATCTCCTCGGCCCCAGGCTGATGCTTTCCACACTGTCCACACCACACACAGCAGCAGGGCGGTGAGTCCTAGAACGCTGAAGTGAATCTGAAGAAAATGCATCTTCCTACCTGGACCCTTAGATCACAACTCCGTGATCTTAGCTAGTCTAGAGGGTAAGGTGGGAGGACGGCAAATTCAAGGTTATCTGTGAGACTGAGTTGTCTCGAAGTCGAAGGTGGGCTGCAACTGTAGCTGAGTGGTTGGCGCATGCCCAGCATGCATGGGGTTGCTGGGTAATTTGCTAGTTTAGTCGCTCAGTGTTAGGTCGGTGCTTTGCCATGGAGATCTAGATGGGGAAAAAAACCTTAAACTCTTATGTTGTGGGATATTATTTTAACTGGGCAAAGATGTGTTACATTTGTTTAATTATGTAAAAATACGTTGCACTTGTTTTTACCTTGCCTAACTCTTGATTGGTCTAACAAAAAGCTGAATGGCCAATAGCTAGGCAGGAGAGGGATAGGTGGGGTTGGGGGCTGAGGGAATAAATAGGAGGAGAAATCTAGGCTAGAGAAGAGAAGAGAGAAAAGAACAAGGGAGAAAGAGAGGTACATGCCTGGACCCAGAAGTCAGGCAGCTGACAGACAGACAGACAGACACGAGAAGCACAAAAGTAGGACATACAGAAAGAAAGAAGAAAGAAAGGTTAAAAAAACCCAAGGCAAAATGTAGATATAAAGAAACAGATTAAAATAAGAGCTAAGTTAAGGCTGCGTGTTCATAACTAATATTAAGTTTCCATGTCATGACATGGGAGCTGGTTGGTGGCCCAAAAGAAAGCCTACTAAACTCTTCCCTTTATGATATTAATCTTTGCAGCTGTGAGAATCCCAGCTCCCTCTCTGAGCATCCATAGGAATTCTGGATCTGACCTCGGTGTGTTGTGCTAAAGAATATAAAACCAGGTAAGTTGAGTCAATGACATCAGGATGAGGAGCATCACCTCCAGCTGACACCCACAGAGATGAACACATATTCCAGGGCTCTGACCCAAGTCAGAGAACTGCTTCAGTCTGGATCCAGCTCTGCCGCACACCCCACCCTCCCCAGACTCTTGCTCTCGGGACTTCAACTGAAACCTGGCAGGACCCCACCCTCATCCCCCAGGACGCTCAGCTGTTATGGAATTGTCTTTTTGTGCATGGTGAAGATATGTTGCTCTCATTGGCTTAATAAAGAGTTAATGGCCAATAGCTAGGCAGGAAGAGGTTGGGCGGGGCTTGTGGACAGGGAAAAAGAAAGCATGGGGATGAAGAAGGGCAGAGTCACCAGGAGACGCAGAGAGAAGCAAGATGGACTTGCCATGCTAGAAAAAGGTACCGCACCACTTGGTAGTTCACAGATAAGAAATGTGGCTTAATTTAAGTTGTAAGAGCTAGTTAGTAACAAGCCTAAGCTATCGGCTGAGCATTTAGAATTTATTATAAGTCTCTGCTTTGGTTATTGGGGAGCTGGTGACCCCAACCAAAAACTCCACATACACCCAGCCTCTGCTTTGAGTGTCTCCCTTGAGGACTGGACTGTGAATAACCATGGGGACCCTCACCTGCGCTTCTGGAGGCCCCACTGAAATCAGCAACAGGAGCTGAGCAGGAGAAGCCCCTCATGTCAGGACTACACCATGACTCACCTTCAGTTTCCATTAGCTTCTCAGAGATTTCCCCTAACTGAAGAAGCGCAGTCCAATCAGGAGCCTGAGTTCTGCCACATCATCGGTTACCAGGGAAGACTGGAAACTGCTCCTGGAGATGACCACAGCACCACAGCCTTCTCCAGCTCTAGGAAATGCGAGAGACAGTGGTGACATCATCTGACATGGACATCATCAAGCTGCGTGCAGTGAGCACCAGGTTAAAGGTGACTGACTCGTAGCCATCTTCCTTCATCTCCTTGGCTCCCACAAGCTTCAGACACACAGCAGTCCCAGCAGCCCTGTGTAGGGGAGGTGACTGCTCGTCCAGTGCTCAGACTGGCAAATGAGTGACACCATCGCAGAGCCGGCTCAGCACTGTGGCTGGATGGAAGCATTTCAGCTGCGACTGGATCAAGCATTAAAAATACCAAATTAAAAAAGAAATTGCTGGTTTCATAGAGGGCCCTCATAGTGAATTTCTAACTAGTAACTGATGATGCTGTTCACATCTGATGCTGATTGGCTCCTCAGCATCGACCTTACTCAGCACAGCACCAAAGCAGTGAATCCCCTGGGTCTTCTGACCTGGGTGTGGATGGAGAGAGGAGACAGTTTTCAGGGTGTGAGACCACCTCTCCTCCAGCATGGTGTGTCTGTGGCTCCCCAGAGGCCCCTGGGTGGCAGCTGTGATCCTGACACTGATGGTGATGAGCTCTTCCGTGGCTTTGGTCAGGGACCCCCGACGTAAGTGCACACCTCAGGTGCTGAGCTGCTGGGGGTGGGGGAGGAAGGGGCCGACTTCTCACTGTCCAGGTCAAGCCCCTTGAATCTACCGATATTTTCTGTGACCACCCACAATCCTCACATGAAATCCAAACTGTTTCCCCAAATGGAAGCCGGGATGCCTGTGCTCTCAGATCTGTGTGAGAGGCCCCACGTATCAGCCACTGCTTTCCAGTTTCTTCCTGGAGCATCTCCAGCCTGTGTCACAGTCCTCAGGGCCTGGAGAGGACTGATAATCATGATGTTAAATCAACCCCTGCACAGGACTTGTCCTCATTGTGTTGAGCTATGCCAGACAAAGAGGTTTCTCTTTAAAAATAGGACTTCATGTGTGTGTGTTTGTATTCTATGTTGTATGTATATTTCTGTTTTGGAAGCTCAGCTGGGTGGTGGGTTAGTTCGCTTTCTCCTCGGGAGCTAAGGCAGCCTTAGAGCCGTGGGCGCCGTGAGCCGTGGGCGCCGTGAGCTGTGGGCCGTCCTTCTGAGAGCCCGGGGCTGATTGGAGCCCGGTTTGGTTTTGCTTTCACGTTTTTGTGGCCTGGAACAGCGAAAGAGGATTGAATCTCATCAGCTTCCCCTCTGATCAGATTTGACAAGTAAATTTGGCATTGCATTGTAAAAAGATCTGGCTTGTGAATTCTCTGGATCTGTCATTCAGATTAGAGACTGTGAGTCAGTGTTGGGATCATGGTTTAAATTTCTGGAAACTTCTCCAGCAGTTTCCTATTACTTAGGAAAAGCCCAGAGGCCTGCGTCAACGCCCGGCTTTTAAGTGCTTAGCTCCCCACGATCCCTCCAGCTCATCTCTCGCCTGCGCCCTCACATTCTGAGATTCATTGTCCTCTGCTTTCTTGACTAAGTTCATGAACTCTCTCAAGTTCTTATGCATGGTTTCACCTCACCTCACGTGTGCACCCGTCCGTAAACACTTGTAGCCACCACCCTTCCCGTCTGAGACCGACGTAACCATCCTTGACGCTAACCGTCGTTCGGTTCCCCAGAGCGCGTCGTCTCCGGCTCCGTCTCCCTGCCGTTTCCATCTACAGAGCCGCACCCTTCTCTCCCGACTTGTCTCGTTCTGGGATCGCGCCTTGACCGTTTCCCTTTGGTTTCTCACTTCATAGTTTTAAGCTGAAGAGTGAGAAGAGGTCGTTGTTTTCTCTTTAGATTCCCAGAGGCAGCACAGGCCTGCGTCACGGCCAGCCCTAAGCAGCCTTTGGCAGAATATTCTAGAAAGGGTGAAGAGGCTTGAGAGTGAAGGTGGGAGGCAGCTGTCAGGCTGAGGCTCAGCCCTGAGCAGTTACTGTGTGGTCTTCATTAGGACATTATGGGCACGGGATCAGAAGGGGTCCCCTGCTCCAGGGCCCCCTCTGGGCGCTGATCTTTGAGGAGGTGACCTGACCGCAGCGGTCACTACCAGTCCCTTCTGGCTGGCCATGGCAGGGCTGTGCTGTCTTGTTTTAACCCATCTGGACTGTTCGTTTCTAGACTGTGGGTCAGTAGCAACACTTCCACCCTTTCTGAGCAGCAGAGATTGTTTGTATGTGGGAGACATCCCTGCCATTCCTCCAGGGTTTTTGTTCTATTTTGGGACATGCTCTTTGAGGGGTCTGGAGCTAGGCTGGGCTAGTGGCCCGTGAGACTCCTGGATCCCTCTGTCTCCCCTCACAGGGTTAACGGTGTGAGCTCTGGGAATCCAAAGGCAAGTGCTTTACCCTTGAACCATCTCGACAGCCTCGGCAGAGGATGTATTATTGGCCAAGACCGGGAGAAGCGGGAGATGGAATGGCCCATCAACTTCTCCACCCGTTTGGGGTCTGGCGGTCATAGACAAAGAGTAAAGAAATGAGGGGAGGCACGGGCTAGTGAAAGGGTGGAGTGTTTGTGCTTTCTCTGGCAGTCGAGGTCGGTTTTCCCAGAACCTGGGTCCTTCTCTTTTATGGATTTTGTTAAGATTGTAGTGGGATATTATTCGTATTTTAATAAATAAACCTTGCCTGAAGACCAGAGGCGAAGTTAAAGCCACTAGAGGTCAGATATGGTAACACACACCTTTAACCCCAGAATTTGGGAGGCAGAGGCAGATGGATCTGTGAGTTCAAGGCTACCTTGGGCTACACAAGACCAATACAGAAACAAATTCAGGTGGTGGTGGCTCACACCTTTAATCTCAGTACTAGGAAGTCACATGCTTTTAATGCCAGCACTAGAGGGGGTATAAAATGGGAGGAGAGAGAGGTTTAGTTTGCTTAGTCTATAGTTGCCCAGCCTTGGTAGAGGTAAGACCTCCCTAGTGGCTTGGCTGCCTTGCTTTTCTGGTATTTAGGTTGAACCCCAATATCTGTCTCTGGGTTTTTATTATTTATGCTACAGAGAGAGAGAGAGAGAGAGAGAGAGAAGAGAGAGAGAGCGCAGTGTAGGCAGAGGTGGTTCAAGGCATTCATGCCCACTTGGTTTGGGTATCTGAAGAGGGACATATGGCTTTGAGGTGTCTGGTCCCTGAGAGAGAGTCACTTGGGCAGGTGACACTTCTGTCTCCACAGCTCGTTTCTTGCAACAAGTTAAAAGCGAATGCCATTACTCCAATGGGATGGAGCATGTGCGGTACTTGCAGCGACACAATTATAACCAGGAGGAACACCTGCGATATGACAGTGAAGTGGGCAAGTACCAAGCAGTGACCGAGCTGGGACAGATCCAGGCAGAGTACTGGAACAGCCAGAAGGGTTTCCTGGAGCAGAAGCGGGCCAAGGTGCATACGTTCTGCAGATTCAACTACGCCATTGTGGAGATTCTAACAGTGCAGCAGAGAGGTGAGGAAATGGGGAGGGAGAGAAAGGCCAGAGAGAGAAGGGGAGGGGGAGAGAGGAGGGGAGGACACAGAGAGAAGAGGGGAGTGGGGGGAGAGAGGAGGGGACACAGAGAGAAGAGGGGAG
>NC_022028.1:54032137-54034468 GCF_000317375.1 Microtus ochrogaster | reverse complement strand
AAGGCCAGAGAGAGAAGGGGAGGGGGAGAGAGGAGGGGAGGACACAGAGAGAAGAGGGGAGTGGGGGGAGAGAGGAGGGGAATACAGAGAGAAACGGGGGGGGGGGTCACACACATGTGAGGAGCACCCAGAGGGAGTATGTGGCTGTTGATTGACAGGGGTGCTTACCTGGACCTGGTCTGACCTGTCACAGGTGGATCCAAGCTGTGACTCCCTGAAGTTTGCATTAAATTCTTAAGTTTACAAAAAGTGATAAAGTTATAGACATATTAGCATTGCCACTGTTTTAAATTTGCACCTGTAGAAAAAGCAGCTAACAGGTGTCTGTAGTCAGCTGGAGTAGACTCATTTCTGCGAGCCACGGCAGAAGCTGTGGCTGTGGGTTAAAAGTGTGAGCATGCTCTCCTCTGTCCAGAGGACTGGACGTGTGTGTGTGTGTGTGTGTGCGTGTGTGTGTGCGCGTGTGTGCACACGTGTGCATGCGCATGTGTGTGCACTTGTGTGTGTACATGTATATGTTTATGTCTACATATAGACAGACATTCAGATAGATAGATATGACAGAGATGTTTTCAGTATGATGAGAAGCACTTTTAAGTCTATACTTAGAAAATAACCAAGGAAATGTAAAATCTTGAGCTTCTGACTATGATGACATTAGCAAAACTTTAGTGGTGCTAGATTAATAGCTTATCAGAACTCCATTGATTAATGTTAAAATTCTGAACTATTTTTGTTTTTGGTTTTTTGAGACATGGTTTCTCTGCATAGCCTGGCTGTCCTGGAACTCACTCTGTAGACCAGGCTGGCCTCAAACTCAGAGAGATCCACCTGTCTCTGTTTCCACAGATTAAAGATGTGCACCACCATTGCCAAGACCTTTGAACTTGTGAAGTCTTAGTAGCAATAACATAGATGGAAGGAAATGTGCGAAATCTTGTTTTCACTTCAGATCCCTTCCTTAGACCGTCACCACGCGCATTGGCACACCTCAGATCCCTTGCACACCTCAGATCCCTTCCTTAGACCGTCACCACGCGCAGTGGCACGCCTTAAGTTACTTTCTTAGATCCTCACAACTCACTTCACTTCAAATCTTTTATTTCCATACCATGAGACACAGATGGTTGGTCCCTGAGATCAGTCATCGCAAAGCAAACTCTTTAAAATAAAGGAATAGTAAAACATTGAAACCCATTCTGTGGTTTATCTTTCAGTGTGAAGTCAGTCAGCAAGGTGAACCGTTCTGTGTTGCCTTTCCTGTTGGGAGACCTAATGGCTCTGGAAAAGTGAGGCCTGATTTTACACACGAAATGAACTAATCGGGCAGCAGCAGCCTTGCGGGGAGGGGCTGGGTGCTCGCTGCTGCCAAACTGATAAAGCTACAGTTAGTTGTCAACACCATCAGCTCTCTTTGCTCAGTGGTTAGTGTTGCCACAACCCAGGAGTTGCCTTTGCCATGGAGTTCTTTGGAGAACTTAGGGTTGCCTCTAGGAGCTGTCGTTTCTGTCTGTCGTGGGAAGCTGTGTGTGTATTAATTAATTAGTGAATTAATTAATTAAAAAAATTCTCATTTTACATACCAATCCCAATTTCTACTCCCTCCCCTCCTCCCACTCCCTCTCCCTTCCCCCCACTCCAGAGGGTAAGGCTTCCCAGGGGAGTCAAGCAAGTCTATCACCTTGCTTTGAGGCAGGACCAAGGCTCCCCACTATGAGCAAGGTATTCCTCCAGAGAGAATGGGTTCCAAAAAGTTCAATCACAGGATAAATCCTGGCCCCACTGCCAGTGGCCCCACAGACTACCCCAGCCATACAACTGTCACCCACATTCAGAGGGCCTAATTTGGTCCTATGTAGGTCCCCAGCTGTCAGTCCAGAGTCAGTGAGCTCCCATTAGCTCAGGTAGACTGTTTCAGTGGGTGTCCCCATCATGGTCTTGACCTCTTTGCTCATGTTCTCATCCCTCCTCTTCAACTGGATTTTGGGAGCTCAGCCCAGTGCTTGGTTGTGAATCTCTGCATCTGCTTCCATCGATTGCTGGATAAAGGTTCTCACGGGAAGCTAAAAATTAAACATTTAGCATGTCATATTTAGCAGATCTCTGAGGAGTTTGAACACCATATATCAAGTATACCTGATTTTAAACAGACTGATGTTTTTAGCTACTTGCTTTAGGGTTAACCTTGAAAACATCTACAGGAGGCTGATAAAGCTCGTCCCTGCAAGTGGATTGCATTTGCACTTGGCATGACTGACATGGTTCTGAGCTCATTAAAGAATCTGATCATTGGGGCTGGAGAGATGGCTCAGTGGTTAAGAGCACTGGCTG
>NC_022028.1:54029159-54030012 GCF_000317375.1 Microtus ochrogaster | reverse complement strand
CTTAGTTGGTTTATACCACGTGGTCATCTTAATCAAGATGGTGGTGAGGTCCATGACATGGACTCTTTTTTAGCCTTAGAACAGTTTGCCGCCAGCCACAAGGTTGTTTCCATCCTGATGAGGCCATCAGCCAAGATGGAGGCGAGTCTCAGGGTTGCTATTTAAAACATCCACCTTCCTAAACAAGAGTTGAATCCCAGTTACACATAGCGAATTATGATTGCACATGTATAGATTTTTAAAAGCATCAACCCTTTGTTACAAGTTTTAAGCTTTTTGTTCCATATTTTGCAGAATTTTAACCACACCCCAAAACTCATAAATCCTAGAGTTTACACAATAGGTTTTAGAGATTTTTCTTTTGTTTTGTTTTTGAGCAGAAGTTAATCATGACGATAAAAGATTTTCAGGAGTGGAAAGTAAAACAGTCTTAGGGTTAGACTTTTGGAAGTGAGAGCAGAGAAAGTTCAGACATAAGAGACTCTTTGGGATCATTTGTTGGTGCAGTGGCAATTGTTAGGATCTGCGGGAATTTAGAGGTCGAGTGTAGCAGCACCGGCCACTGAGCTACACCGAGTCGACAGTGGGAGGGTTGTGAATTGTCCGCCGGCTCAAGCAGGAGCCAAGGCAGAATTACCCTCAGAAGAGCATCATTAGGGTAGCGCCTGTGACCGTGGGTGTCAGGAAAAACAGTGGCCATGTGTGATGGGAGCCTGAAGGAGAAGCCTCCATGCCCCTAAAGGGAATGTCTGACTTTTAAAGATTTCCAGGGAGAAGCAGTTTCCTAGTCTGGGTGACTATGGCTGTGATGGCTTATACATCATCCATGTTCTTCATGGAAGAGGGCAGGACA
>NC_022028.1:54020816-54026955 GCF_000317375.1 Microtus ochrogaster | reverse complement strand
TGCTGGGTCTGCTCTTCCTCGGGCTGGGGCTGTTCATCTACTTCAGGAACCAGAAGGTAAGGAGCCTGGTGGGGGCCAAGACTCCATAGCATTTCAGAGAAGAGACATGACTTTGTTCTTAGAATGTCATTGGTGCTGTGGTCTCAGGTGTCGATGGACCCTGAACCCAACAGTCTGAAGTTACTAGAGTGAACCCTAAGGGGTGATGAAAGATGGAGATGGGAAAGTTAAGATGGTTCTAACTTGAGAACTGGGAACAGAGGAAGAGTGAAGGAACAGCCACTGGGCTGGTGTGCCTGAGGCTTCCTGAGCCCCTTCTCTCTGTTCACACTCCCCTCGGCCCTGCCCTGTGATGGCAGCTCAGCCTATGGGAACAGGTGTCTGGGGACAGGTCTTCCTCCATGCACTTAGTGTCTATTTTATTCTCTTCTCTAGGACAGTCTGGACTCCAGCCGACAGGTAACACCCTTCAGTCTTCCCTCAGAGACAGATCTGCCTTCCCTACAGTGTGGGGTGGGGTGTGAGGGACACCAGGCAGAAACACAGGGGAAGATAGAGACCCCAGGGCCTGACCAGGGAGTTTGCTCTGAGCCTTGTTTCTGCACAGGCCTGTTCCCTGTTCAGGACTGTGCTGTGAAGCAGCACAGACTTGGAACGTGAGACGTTCTCTCTGCTCACCACGCTGTCAGGGAGGCCTGAGGGGGGAGAAGACAGACACTGCAGAGTTCGGTCTGGAAACTCCACTGTCCCCTGTGCTCTGCAGGACTCCTGAGCTGAGCTTAGGTGACAAGGCTGAAGGAAGGAGCTCTTTTGTCTCCACATCATGAAATCTTTTCCTTCTGGGCTCAAGTTCCTCCACTGACAGTGCTTCCCCAGGACCTGCCTGCCTCCTCCTGGCTCTGGACCCTACAGACGTGTGCTCCCTGTCCAGCCCCTGGCCTCAGCCTGGCATCCTCTGGGACAGAAGTAACTCCATTTCCACCTGCCCCTTACGTGGTGCATCTGAGCCAATCTATGATGTGGGATTTCCCTCTGTGTGCTGTTAATATGTTTTATTGTCATTGGTTAATAAAGAAGCTGCTTTTGGCCTATGGCAATGCAGAATAGGGCAAGATGGGAATTCTAAGCAGAGATAAGAGGAGAAAGAAAGGCGGAGTCAGGGAGATGCCATGGAGCTGCTGAAGGAGAAAGATGCCCGCCAGATACTACTGAAACCTTGCTGGTAGGCCATGACTTCGTGTTGATGCACAGATTAGTAGCAATCAGTTAATTCAAGATGTAAGCTAGCTAGGTATATGCTTAAACTATTGACCAAACAGTATTGTAGCTAATACAGTTTCTGTGTGACTGTTTCGGGTCTAGGCAGCCAATTACTGCTGCAATGCCTGCTGTCTTGGATAGTTTCATGTCAACTTGACATCAGCTAAATCATCAGAGAGGACGGAACCTCTACTGAGCAAATGCTTACGTAAGACTGAGCAATAGGCAAGCCTGCAGGACATTTCCCTAATTAGTGGTTGATGGTTGAGGATGGGACGTGCCGTTCCTGGGCTGCTGGTCCTGGGGCTGTAAGAAAGGAGGTGGAGAAGGCCATGAGGAGCGAGCCAGTAAGCAGCTCTGCTCCATGGCTTCCTGTTCATGCAGCAGCTCCTGCTGCCAGGTCCCTGCCCTGCATGAGTTCCTGTCCTGACTTCATGAATGGACTGTGTGGTGGTTTGAATGTAATTGGCCCCCACAAGCTCACAGGGAGTGGCACTATTAGGAGCTGTGGCTTTGTTGGAGTGGGTATGGCCTTGTTGGAGAAAGTACATTAGTGTGGAGGCAGGCTTTAAAATCTTACCTATGCCTAAGCCACACCCAGTGACTCAGTTTACTTCCTGCTGCTGTAGGTCAAGATTTAGTATCGTCAGCTCCTTCTCCAGCACCACGTCTGTCTGTGCATCATTATGTCCCACCATGGTGATAATGGACTAAACCTCTGAACAAATGTAGGCCGCCCCAGCTAAATGTTTCCCTTATAGGAGTTGCCGTAGTAATGGTGTCTCCTCACAGCAATAGAAGCCCTAACTAAGACAGAAGTTGGTCCCAGGAGTGGGGTATTGCTGTGATGGGCCTGACCAGCTTTGGTTTGAAGGAGTATGGACTTGGGGCTGTGGGTTAGAAAAGCAGTTGGATGCTTTGAGTGCTACTTATGGGTCACACTAGCAGGAGCATGGAAGACAGCGGCACTGAGTGTGATTTGATGAACTGTGGGGGCCTGGCCCAAGAGGTTTCAGAGGAGAATATTAATATGTGACCTAGACAGTGTTGTGATATTTTGAAGAATGTGGCTGCTTTTTGCCCTTGACCAAAAAGTCTGACTGAGGCTTAAGTGAAGAGTTTTGCATTAATTCCCTTGGCGGAGGAAATCTCAACACAGCCTAGCATAGACTCTGTCATGTGGTGATTAGTGTTAGCTCTAATGAAGATTTACAATGAAAAGTACCAAGTTTAGGCAGTGAAGAAAATGAAAAGTTTAGGCAGTGAAAGAAACCATCAAAAACGAACGCTGGTGAAGGAGGGGGCCATGTTCCAGCTCCAGTAAGCAGCAGAACCTGGCAACTTCAGCCGTGTGGTTCTGGCTTAGAGTTAAGGAAAGAAGAAAGGGCTATGGACTATTTCTCCATTACTAGGAAAAGCAGCAGAGGCTAGGCATGTGTCAGGGTTTTCCCTGCATGGAAGCTTAGAGACGTCATTGCATAAAACTGTGAAGGAGAAACCTGGATTGCCTTGGAGACCCTAAGATATTGGAGATGTCAAAGCCACGGGGTACCTGCAGAGGAAAGGAGTGGAACCAACCCAAGAGAAAGAAGTGTGCTGTAGTCAACAAAGCTGACAGGAGCTGTAGATCTGAAGAGCGTTTTGACATCAGACACGGAGACACAGGGTTTGGAGTTTGCCGGATGGTTTTCAGTCTTGCTTTGGTCCAGTGTCTCCTCACTATGCTCACTTCCCCCACGTTTTTAACAATGATGTGTATCATATATTATTAAATGTTGAAAGTATGTGATCTTCTTCTCATCTTGATTTTACAGGGGATTACAGTTATGAGATTGCGTGAATCTCAGAAGAGACTTTGAACTTTAAAACATTGTTGAGACTGTGATAGACTATGGGGACTTTTGAAGTTGGACTAAATGTGTTTCGCATTATGATATTGTTACTTGCCTATGGGGCCAGGGAGTGGAATGTGGTAATTGGCTTCCATAAGCTCACAGGGAATGGTGCTATTAGGAGGTGTGGCCTTGTTGGAGACACCGTGTCACTATGGAGGCAGGCTTTGAGGTCTCATGTATACTCAAGACACACCCAGTACTCAGTTCACTTCTTATTGCCTGTGGGTCAAGATGTAGACTCTCAGACCCACATCTCCAACACCATGTCTGCCTGCAGGCCACCAAGTTTCCCCACCATGATGATAATGAACTGAGCCTTTGAAAATGTAAGCCACCCCAGTTAAATGTCCTTTATAAGAGTTGCTGTGGTCATGGTGTCTCCCCACAGCAGTGCAAACCCTAAGACAGACTGTAATAGTGAAGGCTGAGTGAAAGAAACCCTTATTCTTCATGTTGCTTTGGTCTTGGTGTTCCACCAGCGTAATAGTAACGCTAAGATATCTGCTCACTGTTTCCTCACGTAAACTAAGAATGGAAATCACCTGTTTCATAGAGTTGGCGAGGGAATAGGAAGGAAAGGAACGACTCACAGTAAGACATGGTTTATGCCTAAAGCAGATAATGTGTAGGGAATAAATTAAGCTTATGTTTTACATTTCCTTGTCTGTTAGAATAATTCTATACATCCTAAATAGTTCCAACTCTTTTTAAAAGGACATATTGAGTAGCTTGGATCTGGCTCAGTCGATGGAACCGTTGCCTCACAAGCACGATGACAAAGTCAGGTCCCAGAACTCTTGTTCTGATGCTGGGTGTGTCACAGGTTAAACCCCAGTGCTGGGGAGGTCGAGACCGATCTCTGGAGCACCCTGGGCTCTCTGTCAGGCTGAGTCAGTGAGATTAGGGCAGTGAGAGACCCTGTCTTAAACTGGCTGAACGGTGTTCCTCAGGAGGACACTGAGGTTCCCTTCTGGCCCCCACATTTATGCTGGATCTAATTTCTCTTTATTTCATGCAGATTATTTTATAAAGGTCACATGAAACCCACAGATAAAAACATCCAAAATGAATTCTTCTTACTTATATTGTCCAATATTTAAACATCTGACACTTTTTCAGGATACTTAGCTCCTTGTATCATTTTATGGTAACAATTGTGTTATGTGTGATTAGATTGTGTGTATGTATTACACATATGTAATTTGTCTGTGTGTTACAAATGTGTAATTACCATGAGAAGCACCCCCCCTTTTTTTAAAAAAAAAAGCAGCTCATTATATTTTGGGGGAAAAACTGTATGAAGGAGATGAGGAGATAGAGGAGGTGATTTGTTTAGGTAGGAATACTTTCTCCAGAGCAGCGGCTTCAGGCGTCCCTGGCCTGCAGGGCACGCGATCCCCCATGACTGAGCTGTGTTGTTTTTCTTTCAGTTTAGTGGCTGCACCTGAATCTACTGATATCTTAACTCCCATCTCCAACCCCCACCCCAGACCCTGCCGTTAGCACCCAACTGCTCAGACCACAGCCTTGTGGGATTTCTAGTGCCGCTGGCCCTGGTCAGCCACAGCCACCAAATGTAGGTTTTAACTGAGTCAGATGTTGGGGTGAAAGCCAGGCTGGGTCAGAGAGGCTGAGCAGCAAGCAGCTGATCTTGTTGTTTGGCTGCAAAGAGAAGCATCTCTGCACTCATCCCAAACAAAAAAGACTGTGAATCTTTAAGCCCCTCCCTACTCTTTCCTGTGTATCTCTCCGCCCATATTCCTGGCTTCTCTGTCCTCTCTAAGGTTAATTCCTGTCAACTGGTCACTGGCTCTGCCCATTGATCTAAAGTTAATTTTATTAACACAGTCTTGGAGTTTACAGTGTGACCAAATAGCCCACCACAGAAGTGGGAACACTGTGAAGGGTGTCACTGAGCTGTGCTGGGTGAGGAGCTGGACAGACAGACAAAGACCACAGCCTGATAAATCAGGTCTCAGAGACCCATCAAAGGAGCCTGGGCAAAGGTGTGAATCTGAGTTTTGTCCGTCGTGCTGCATGAGACACGCCCATTCTTGTGCTTCAAGAAGACACACTCTGGCAGACTCACTCAGTTACCGTGAACAGACTCTCTGGAGAGGTGTCTGCCCAGTACGTGCCCTCAGAGAGCCCGGTGGCCAAGAAGCCATCCTGCAGTTTTACGCTAGTCTTCTCATTCCTGGTCACACGCACACACTCCCAGGACCAAGGCTTCGCAGCTCCTGACCACCACCTCCCAGTACCACTACCCTGAGGTAAAGGCCTGCTGACCCAGCTCTCAGGGCCGGAAGAAGAATTTCAGCCAATCTGAGGTTAGATCTGAGGTTCCCGTGGTCGCGTGTCTCTCTTTAGATGAGTATAGGGTGTGTCTGGGCCCCGAGTTACAGTCACTGTGAAGAAACCGTCGCTCTGATCTCTGAGACACTGCCAGATGGAGCGCGCAGGAGTCCTCTGCAGACTGACATCAGGAGTCCTCTGCAGACTGACATCAGGAGTCCTCTGCAGACTGAGATGGCTGGGGCTGGAAGGGGAGGGGACACTCGGACATGCATCTGTCTCAGCCCTCCTTTACCCGCTGTCCAAGGCTGAGCCCAAACACGGGGAGCAGATGCGTTCTGAGATAGACAGAGGGTGACTCACCGGCGCGGAAACGTTCCTTCCTCCAACTCTGAAAAGAACATAGATGTGTGTTAGCAGACCTAATATTTGACTTTTCTACCAGAGGAAACCATTCCTTTGAATTCTAATGCCCCAGATGCACTTTGCACGTTTTGTTTGACCTAAAATTTCCATTCCTCTTCTCTTCAAATATTGACCCTTGAATTAATTACTCTAAATACACCTTCCATTGTGTGGACTAGAGGGGTTCACGGTACAGCTATCGTCTTCTCCAACAGAGAGGTGCCATCCCACGGCCCCCCTCAGGCACTCCTGAGCACACACGGGTGTGATGCAGCTGTGAGGAG
>NC_022028.1:54005742-54020683 GCF_000317375.1 Microtus ochrogaster | reverse complement strand
TGCACGCTGGGCCTCAGGGTGGTCCCCAGGACGGCGTGCACGCTGGGCCTCAGGGTGGTCCCCAGGACGGTCTGCATGCTGGGCCTCAGGGTGGTCCCCAGGATGGTCTGCATGCTGGTCCCCAGGCTGGTCTTCAGGGTGGTCCCCAGAACTGTCTTGTCAGCATGCTGGTCCCCAGGACGGTCTGCACACTGGTGCCCAGGCTGGTCTTCAGGCTGGTCCCCAGGACAGTGTGCACTCTGGTTCCAAGTTGGTCCCCAGGACTGTCTGGTCAGCATGCTGGTCCCCAGGATGGGTTGCACACTGGTCTTCAGGCTGGATCCCTAGGACTGTCTGGTCAGCACGCTGGTCCCCAGGCTGGTCCCCAGGATGGTCTGCACACTGATTCCCAGGCTGGTCCCCAGGACAGTGTGCAGCTAAGATATTTTATCCAAAGTCTTTGGACCCAGTGTCTAAGGAATGGTCAAGGGTTTCTGGTCTAGTCGACAGCAGCAGAGCCCATTTGAGCCGAGGCACTGTCCCTTCCAGGTGTTTCTTACCCTTGTCGTCCATAGCTCTGATTGGAGAGGAAGAAAACAAGCCGTCCTCTCCTCTGCTGAAGTGAAAGCTTGCATTTTCTCTATTAATTTTTTGTTAGTGTGTGTGTGTGTGTGTGTGTGTGTGTGTGAATGCACATGTGAGCACAGTTGATGTGGAGGTCAGGAAAGGGCACTGAATCTCCTGGAGTTGAAGTCACAGGCAGTTGTGAGCCTCCTGGCCTGGGGCCTGGGAATTATCTCAGGTCCTCTGCAGGGGCGCATGCCCTTGACCTCCAAGCCATTTCTCCAGCTCCTATTTCCCCTATTAACAGCTTAGGCAACATGATAAATTTCTCTTTCCACCTCCAACAAGAGAAATACCTCAACATTTCTCACCCATTCGGATTCCCCTGATGCTCATGGCACTGATGTCACCATGGTTTTGGAACTGGATTTTGATTGACAGCTATTCTCTATTAAACCATTCCAGCATTTAAGATGTAGCTCAGATTGCTATCAAGTTAGAGCTTGTTTCTCTACTAACATTTGAAAGATCATTCTTAATATTTTAATATAGTGCTGCTGTTTTCATTTTGGGAATCATGGGGTTGTTTAATTTTTAATCCCTTTGAAGGCTGTCTTAGTGCTGTGCTTAATGGCACCTGTACAGAAGTGGCTCATTGTCAGTTCTTTATGAAACATGCACAGATATAGAGTGTTAAAAACTTGTGGAGTAAGCCCATGGAATAATTCTACTTACATTAAATCTAATATTAGCCGGGCAGTGGTGGAGCACGCCTTTAATCCCAGCACTCGGGAGGCAGAGGCAGGCGGATCTCTGTGAGTTCGAGACCAGCCTGGTCTACAGAGCTAGTTCTAGGACAGGCTCCAAAGCCACAGAGAAACCCTGTCTCAAAAAACCAAATAAATAAATAAATCTAATATTATAGTTGTTATAATTTTACAATGACAAGGTTTACCTTTGTTGGGTTATTTCGTAGTAACTCAGTTAAGAAAACTGGTTGTCCTGGTTTGGTTCTCTGTGGCTGTGGTAAAGACCATGACTGTGGTAGTTAGAATAAGAACAGCCCTGTAGGCTCACATGTTTGAACGCTTAGACATCAGGGAGTGGCACTGTTTGAAAGGATTAGAAGGATTAAGAGGTGTGGCCTAGTTGGAAGAACTGTGTCACTGGGGTGGGCTTTGAAGTTTCAAAAGCCTAAGTTCTGCCTCTGGAGGCCTGCAGATCAGGGTGTAGCCCTCAGCTGCTGCCCCAGCACCATGTCTGTTGCCACACTCTCTGCCATGGTATAATGGACTAAGCCTCTGAAACTGTAAGCAAGCCCCCAAATAAATGCTTTCTTTCATAAGAGTCCCCTGCCATGGTGTCTCTTCACAGCAGTAGAACATGACTAAGACAATGACCAAGAGCCACTTGGAAAGGAAAGGGTTTCATCTCACGACTCCTGGATTACACTCCATCACTGAGGGAAGTCAGGCTGGGACTCAGGACCGAAACCTGGAGGCAGGAGCTGCTACAGCGGCCACAAAGGAACCCTGCTTATCAGCTTCCTCTCCCCAAGGCTTGCTCAGTTTGTTTTCTTATTTACCCCAGGGCCACCTGCCGAGGGGTAGAACCATCTACAGTTGGGTCTTCCCACATCAACCACCAATCAGGAAGATGTCTTACAGACTTTCCTACAGGTCAATCTGAAGGAGGCCATTTCTCAACTGAGGCTTCCTCTTCCCAAGTGACTCCAGCTGGGGTCAAATTGACAAAAGCCTGACCAGCACATTGCTGGTGTATGGTACGTTAGATATGAACAGAGAATAACACTGGGCATTAGACACTTTCACGAGAATGACTAATAATAATAAAATAATAATAATAATAATAATAATGCCACTGGTATATAAGCAGGGAGCTAATGTGCTATCAGATTCAGGAAGCCATGGATTCAATCATCTTAGGAATGATTAAACAGATTTATATCAAAAAGGAAGCAATCATAACACCATGCAAAGCACAGCTGTCTTTTCTGCTGATAGTCTGAGAATCTTGATGTCCAGAAACTGGCCACAGAGGCTCATGGAGTCTCAGGAAAGGCGCCTCCCAGCCAGAGTTCCCTCCCTGTGCCTGCCCAGGAGGACCAGAGTCCTGGAGTTTGCAGACCACATGCTGCGGCAGCCGCCACTGAGTTCTCCGTGTGCCTCACGTGAGACTGTGTGATGGAGAGAGGTCCCTGGCGTGACGCGTGAAGTAAGGATAGAGCGATCCCAAGAAACTGGCCTGGGCAAAGGAGAAGATGTGGGTCTCATCAGTCATGTTGTAGAAAGAAAGGTCATTGTCCTCTTGATCCAAGAAGACTGCGATCTTCAGTGGCCGTGTCTCCAGCAGCAGAGGCTCTTCCAGAGAAACGTTTTGGGAACAGAAGGTAAGAGCCCTGTATTCATCTCCCTTCTTCTCCAAGACTCTGAATTTCTTCAGTGATTCTTTGGATGGCACATCCTGAGTGTACAGTTCATAAACTCCCAGTGTCCAATCCTCAGTGTCCCCGACAACATCCACCTCCCAGTAGTATCTCCCCAACATGAAGCCTTCCTGGTACAGTGTGATGACGTTGTGGTCTCCTGGTGGGTTGCTGAGGGATGGCTCTGCGGTCTCCTCTCTGCTGCTCTCCTCTGTCTCTGGACCACATTTGTCCTGGTCAGGTACTTCATGATTTATCTTCACAGGAGCTGGGGAGGAAAGGGAGGAGGTGTGAGGAGGAGACTAAGCCACAATTGCAAAGTATGTATACCAATAACACTGTGTTCAAAGTTAGCGCTGTGTGTTGGAGGCTGTCGGACGGGCAAAGTCTTAAAGAAACCCGGTCTGGAGGCTGGTGCAGCAATGCTCCTGAGGTGTTGAGCCATGGGCCTTCACAGCACATTCTGAGCTCTGCATCTCGTTCTGTTCTGTCTATACTACTGTAAGGTCTTGGGAGAGCATGAAGTGAGGTAGGACTTGAGATGAACAGAGCCTTGTTCATCTATTGTGGAAGGGCTGGTCACAAGCTGACCTCACAAAAGGAAGCTGAGTGTTCTCGCCCCTCGGAGCAGTGTTTCCTTAGTTAGGCATCTCCTCAGTAAAGGGCCATGGTTCTGTTGTTCAACCCAGTGGATCCCACAGACAAGAACACTGGGCCAGTGTATGGAGAAGGGGACAGAACCAGCGAGACTGAGCCTGGCAGTGGCTTGCAGCACAGGGTCACACGGCAGGGCCCCTTCTTCCCCTCCCCACTCTCAACCTGAACAACGTGTCTGTCTGTTAGGAAGATCACACGAGAAGCCAGAGGGCAAACCAGAGGCCGGAGTGCTCAGCGGTTTGTCTGGCACGTGCACGGCTTGATACCCATCTCCAAAACGAGAAATGAAACCACAGAGGTCGAGGCGAGCCCTAGCAAACCGACTCACCCAGCTGGAACAGTTCCTTCCTCCAGTCTGAAAGAGAGCAGAGCAGGCAGGTGGATGGTAGAGCCGCCCTCAAGGAACAGAAAGGAGACCCAGGGCTTTCTCCTCCCACGGCTGCCTCACTAAGTCCCTCGGACTTTCTAGTGTCCAGAAACTCCTGCAGGCAGGTGGCTCTCTGTGATGACTCAGGGACTCAATGCTGGGGGTGGAGTGAGGGTGGGGATGCAGGTGAGGGTGTTGGGGTGGGGTGGGGATGGTGTGTGTGGGGGGAATGAGGATTGTTGTGAGCCGCCATATATAAACCATGGGAACTGAACTCGAGTTCTTTGCAAGGGTAACCATTGCTACTGAGGTGTCTCCTCTGCCCCTGAGGCTTCTCCCCAGCCTCTGAAGCTTCTCCTTACATCTGAAGCATCTCCTCAGCCCAAGGCTTTTCCCCATCCCCTGAAGCATCTCCCCATCCCCTGAGGCTTCTCCCCAGCCCCTGAGGTGTCTCTGCAGCACTGCTGGAACATCTCAGAACAAATCTTTAAAGTCTCAGCAGAAGCTGCTTAGGGAACTGTCTGTCACCCTGGAGGGCCCACCTGTCTGTCACCTCCTCCAAGCACTCAGGCTGCCTGTAACTGCCTGGTTCCTAACTTATGTTTCCTGGGGACTTTCAACTTCAACAGGGTCAGAGATGACAGCTGTGCCCCCTGCGTGTGTCATAATGTCTGATGTATGGAAACTGCACAGATGAGATCAAGGATTAGCCTAGTGTGTTTGTGAACTCCACAGTGCACACACACATACACACACACACACACACACACACTCACTCACATATACTCAGACACATGACACATATACTCACATCATACATACACTCAGTCACACACATCACACACATGTATGCGCGCACACACACATCACATACATGTGTACACATACACACTTATACACACATCACATAAACATACGTACACAATAAGTAAATAGTTATCTCTTCTTTTTTCTTAGCTACAAACAATAACTGATTGTTTGAATCCCCGACATAAATGATCACAACTTGCTGGGTGCGGTGATGCACACCTGCAATCCTAGCATTTGGGAGGTGGAGGCAGGAGGCCTAGGCACTCACACCCAGCCTTAACCACACAGCGTGTGATCCAGGCTTGGTTGTGCCAGGCTCTGTCTCAAAAGGGTTGTTGTTGCTTTTCAGTCTGCGAGTCGGCAGCCATGAAAGTGTGCATGTGTGAAGTGTGTGTTTGTTTCCAGATAGGATGCCCATTGTTTTAGAGCTGCTGGCAAGACTCAACGCCCACGGGGCACTTACCAGGGTACAGCAGGGCTTTCTTCCAATCTGCAACAGAACAGACCCGAGACAGCTGAGTGCTGACCTCACACTTCCCCCTTCCCCCTCAGCTTTCCACACCAGTCATCCTTAAACCCTTCAGTTCCCTCCTCCCCACCTCGCGAGGGTACCGAGGGGAAGTTGACATCAGGGCATCTGGGTGCAGGACGCCTGGTCTCTTACCTTCTCTGTACAGCGCCTTCCGCCGATCTGAAAGAAATAACATTCGGTGAACGTCCCAAGTGGCGCGAGAGAAGCAAATGCTACAGAGAGGGAGGAGAAGTCACACTCACCCAAGTCAGCCTTGAGGTCATCTGAAAGAAAGGGAAGGTTTGTGAGAAATCCCCCTGAATCTGAAGAGTGGCTAAATGAGGTAGGGTTGACTTCCCTTAGTGGCCGCATAGTTAGGGAGATGAGCATGGCCGTATGGCCACTGTAAAGCCATAAGGTGCCGTGGGAGTTTAAGGTGTCTTAGGGCTCCTTCTGAAGCAGGTTCTTGACCAATTCATAGGAAGAGAAGCAGGTGCCAGAGAAGCAGCCGCACCCTCTGGAAGAAGGGTGTGGAGAAGCATGGGATTGTGACGAGCAGGGTGGGAAGGCATGGGCTGTGGTTTGAGGCTGCCCTTCAGAGCCTGAGGTCCACTCCCCTTGACCTATCCACTCTGTGCGGCCCCCACACCCCATGCCCCCCTCCCAGCCTCTCTATGAACCCCTGACTTATTCTATTGTCCCCGTTTATACCTCTGATTTTCACTGCAAATTTCATTTCCTTCCTCATCTGTTGCGTTTCCTGAAATTCTTCTGACTTTTTCTTTATCACTTGCTCTTTGTGTTGATGCACTTTCCAGGTAGCAAGGCTGATGGCACTGAACAGGATGAATAGCATGAGGAGGCAGGCAGCCAGAGCACTTCTCCATGGAAAAGTCCTGGGGAAGAAGGGCTCTGACAGGGTGTGCGCAGAGTCAGAAACCTGAAGCAGCTCCTGCCTGAAGCAGCTCCTTTCAGCCCCGCCCCTCCCCCTCCCCTGCCTGGGAGTTTGGCCCTCACTGACCTGGGAGGAAGATGGCCTTCGCTTTCTCCTGGTCGTGGAGGGGATTTTGGATGGAGCAGACCACATTGCCTACAGCTCTATCTGTGACCAAAAGAGATGCTTCCACGCGGAAGAGCCCGTCTCCGTCTTGGGTCTGTGACTCCGAGGAGGACAGTAGGGTGTTCCCCGCAGTGTCCCTCCACTGCACCGTGGGTCTGGGGAACCAGCCACTTGAGGAACATGACACCCGGATCCCATTGTTCTCAGGCCCTGTCATGCGAACAAGAGGGGCAGAGCCTAACCCTGAGGAGAGAAGACACCTGGTTGAGGCCTGCTGTTTTGGGGGGCCAGAGTGCTTGAGGGAAGGAAGAGCAGCCTGGAGCTGAGGTCACCTGAGGCTACCCCGAGACTCGGTTTCATCCTGGCTTACCATCTTTGCATGTGCTTAGACTCAGAGAGGATCTAGGAAATGCTAAACTTGAAAATGGGTCTAGTTGTATTTTCTGTCCTGATGTACTGGAAGTTGATCTCAGAGGGGGTCAGTGTTACTACCGGATATACTTCCTGGGATCTTTTAGGATACAAAACAGGCTCAGAGGCCTGGACAAGTATGTCAGCCAGCAGAGTGTTTGTACAACCATGAGGACCCAAGTTCATTTCCCCAAATCCACGTGGAACCTGAGTGAGGTGGTACAAGCTTGGGGACCAGAGGCAGGTGGGTCTCTGGGGCTCACTTACCACCCTGCCTAGCCGGGTTGATGGTCCTGTCTCAGAAAACATGGTGGACAGTGACCTTAGGTTGACCTCTGCCTTCACACATAAACAAATATACACACGTGTATGTGTGCATGCGTGTACACACACACACACACACACACACCTTAGGTTCAGAAATGTGAAGCCTGTGATGTTAACCTCTGAGGCAGACAGTACTCCCACTGGACACTGCACGCAATGAATATCACACAGATACATCAGCACATCCAAGGAACAGACATCTCAGAAATAGCAACACACCCAGGGAATGGGTGTCCCACAGATACATCAGCACATCCAGGGAACAAATATCACACAGATACATCAGCACATCCAGGATCACAGGCAGCTCCAGGTTGGGGGTAAGGAGGGTTACAGACAGTTTGCTGTTTGTCTTACATCACAACTGACATCCTGTGCCAGGCTCACATACCTATGACACGCAGCTCCACGGCGGCCTCTTGGGAGGTGAAGCCATATGTAACTTGGCAGTGATAGAGGCCATCGTCAGAAGCCTGGACCTGCTGTATGTGCAGAGCCACATTTCCCATGGCGATGGCCTCTGTCCCCATCTGGGTTCTGCCTCGGTACTCCGGCATCTGTGCATCCCCTTGTTCCTGTCCTTCGTGGAACACCAGCACAGCAGGGGTGAGCTGGGCACGGTACCAACGGATGTGCATGTGGGATGCGCTCTGTCCAGGAAACAGCTGGCAGGGCAGGGTGGCGTCAGTCCCAAGCAGGACCATGATGGGCTCAGTTGGTCCCTTCACAAAAAACTGAGACACTTCTGGGGAACAGAATGGATTGTGGAAGCGAGTTAGAGACATGAGACTTCCAACAAACAGTCCTGTATTTCCATATTTAGGGGACTAAACATATTTCTCGTTGTATTACTTTTATGAAGTATTAAGCCGAGTAGTGGTGGTGCACCCTTTAATCCCAGCACTTAGGAGGCAGAGACAGGTGGATCTCTGTGAGTTTGAGGCCAGCCTGGTCTACAGAATGAGTTCTAGGATAGCCAGGGCTACACAGAGAAACCCTGTCTTGAAAAAAAAAATTAAGATTGAATAGATAAAATTTTAATAGTTATAGAAATGTGTATAAATACCTCAGTCTCTGTGTATATATGTATATGTGTGTGTTCTTGGGACTTTCACAATATCAACACTTATTCAGAAATGTCAGATTCTTCATTATTTAGAATCTACTGAAATACATGGACTTATCTCATTGAACAGTTTAGGAAATGGACATTCCCCAGGTTTGTCAACATAGCCAAGATCACAAAAATAGCAGGAGAGAGGGGAGAGAGAGAGAGAGAGAGAGAGAGAGAGAGAGAGAGAGAGAGAGAGAAAGAGAGCGTCCTATAAGCCTCAAATGAGGTGACTCTGGGTTGAGCAGAGTTCTGGCAGGAACAGCTGTGCTAGGGAACTCTGTGTGAACTTGGAGTTGAGAGCCCTGGCCATCAGCCCAGAGAGAGTGATGCTCCAGGACAGGAGCACCACAGTGGCCATGGCTAGGCTGGGGCAAGGCTCTTTTCCGTTCTTCATTGCTTCCAGATGTGGGGTCCCCTGTGACTCTGAGGTGCGTAACACTGGTGTCAGTGTACATACATGCCATATGCATACAATTTAGAAAGACTATTTCAGTTCAGGTGAAGCCACGGTGCAGTGAGGAATCATGGTTTCACATGATTGCAACATTATCATCAGTTTTGGCAATGGCGGACTCCCAACTGTTTCAGTACGTGTGGTCAGCCATACCCTACTCATTTATCTTTAACAGTCTATACCATTACGGTCAAGCTTCTCCTAATTGGTAACATTTATAGCACTTCCACCTTATTACTATAAACAATGCTGTGATAACTTTACACATATGCATATACATATACACACATGCATACACACATGAATACATACATCTATACACACACAGACCCTCCCAACAAGTGTTTTTACACAAAGACTTATAGAATTTTGAATCAGTATTTATGGACATTAGTGTTTTTTGTTTTTTGGGTTTTTTTTTTTTTTTTGATTTTTCGAGACAGGGTTTCTCCGTAGCTTTTAGTTCCTATCCAGGAACTAGCTCTTGTAGACCAGGCTGGCCTTGAACTCACAGACATCCACCTGCCTCTGCCTCCCGAGTGCTGGGATTAAAGGCATGCACCACCACCACCCGGCTGGACATCAGTGTTTGATGGTAGACCAGTTGTCTAGCATGTGTTTGATAGTTAAACAAAATAGGGAGGTGCTGTGGGAACTCCTTCAGCCAATAGCCTTTAAGATACCAGCCCACTTTGGGGGTAATCTCAAAGGCTATTGGCTGAAGGAGTTCCCACAGTAGTAGACCAGTTGTCTGGTTTGTGCACCCCTGGGTTTCATTTTGATTTTTCTATTTACCACCTGACATCAGATTCAGGAGATAATACCCGACTATGCCATCCACGTGATCTCTTTCTAAGTTCTCTCCAGAGTCTGGGGACTTCACCTAGAGGGTGCTTCTTCTTTATGAAGGAAGGGCCAGTGTCCCAGAGAGAATAAGAGATTTCTTCAAGGTCACAACCAAGAATTCGGAATCCAAACTGTTTGCTTTGCTATGCACACAGAACCCCACGCCTTCCCTGTCACAGTGGTCCAGACCCTGAAACCATAAGCTAAACTAACACCTCCCCTTTAAGCAGCTTCTTGTCTGGCAGCTGGCCACAGTAAGGAGAAAATGATGCATGCTGTGAACCTCAGGAAGGATAGCTCAACAGACAGACACCAGATGTGTTAACAGCCTCAAGTCACCCACATTCAGCGAAGGTTCAGGTAGATGTCACAGTTCTGAGCTTTATAAAAACTACCCAAAGTTTCGGGGAGGACATTTTCTTGGCCGAGTGATTGCATTTACTTGAGAGAAGCCATTAAAAACAAGACAGTAAGTACAGGACAGAAGGCAGAACGCTGACCTCCCGAGACTCCGGTGGACACCAGGAGGAGCAGAGGGAGGAGACAGGCAGCTTGAGGGAAGGCCAGAGAGCCGTTCATCTCCAGCGGGGAAGAAGGCCACGGCCGGGTCACCTGTGGGAAGGCAACAGGTGGAGGTTGTCAGGAAAATCCCCCGTTCAGAGACTTAACGTTATGCTCAGGCTTCTAACTCTGTCTCCTACAAACCCCTAAGACAAAACCCACCAATCTCACCCCTCCCCAAGGCCTTTCAGATCCTTTATTCTAAAGGCCAACAGTTTCCTCACGGGCATGGGAAATGGCCAAGCATTTTCTGTGCTGGGGGAGGGGGACTCTCTTGCCTTTCTGTGGGTCCACGGTCTCACAGGGGAACTTGGAGCTGGATTCCCTGAGTTCAGTGTGGTGGGGTGGAGTCACACAAGGAAGCAGACCACTCCCACACCAGGTCTATCTTCACTCTTCTTCTGTTTGTTCATTTACTTATTTCCCAATAAAGGTACTATTTCTCACTACGTCCTCATGACTTCAGGCCCACACCTCCCTTGGACAGATGTGCTCACAGGCACAAACTCCTTGCTCACCGTCTGGACAGAGCTGTGGGTTCCTGGAAGCTCCTGGGATCCTCAGTGACCCGAAGCCTGGCCCTGGAGACCATCTGCACCTGTGTTACTGTGGCCACTACTCAAGGGCGTGGCTGCTGGGGCCAGGGTGTCGGATTTTCAGAGATGTTCTCGGCGAGGAGGACACACAGGCTTTCCCCCCGGGCTCCGGCTTTAGAGGAGTCTAGCAGAAGCCATAGCCATCTGCAGGTCTTCAGTTACTTCAGGAGTGGAATCAAATCGTCCAGAGGACTTTGCACTGGGCTGAGCGTAGAGTAAGCAGCTGTAGATTGTTCTGGAGACTTCTCCCCGTAAGCTGCCTCCTGCACTACCAGGGAGAGGCAACCAGGTCCGATGTTCAGATCGGAGGGTCACTCACATGGTTAACTGCTTTAGAGACGAAGCCAAGCATGCTTCTCCCCCTACTCCATGACTGACCTCTGACAGTGTTGAGCCTCAGTACATGAACCACAGAAGACCATGCCTCAAATAAAAGCAAAATGACAGAAGGCTCTGGCAACTCTCAATAGACTTGCATTTAAAAAAAGCAGTATTTCATGTGTGTGGGTATTTTGTCCGCATGCGTGTGTGCACTGCGTGTGTGCAGAGTCCATGGAGGACAGAAGGGGACGCCAGGTGCCCAGATCAGCGTTACAGGCAGTTGTGAGCTGTCACGTGGGTGCTGGAAACTAAACCCGGGTCCTCTGCGTAAGCAGCCCGTGCTCCTAACCACCTAACCATCTCTCCAGCCCCCAAATTTGCATTTTCCTACTCTACTGTATAGTGTCATCTCTTGGCAACCGCTGAAAGTCACATGATCTTAGTGAATATCTCCATCTACAAGGGAGCCATTTTCTCCAAACGATTTCTTCTGAAAGCTCATTTTTCACTTTTAACTCAGCTTCGTGATATACAGTTTTGTTGGAGAATTCTGTCTGTGCTTGTTTCATTCTTGTGTCTCTTACGACCTGCTTGAACAACCTTCGATCTAGAATGTCAAGCATATAAATTAGTGTTTTTGGTCTTCCCTTTAAAATAATTGTTTTATTTTTAATTATGTGTGGGTTGCATCTCTTTCTCTTTTTCTCTCTGTGTATGTTGTGAGTGTTTGTGTGTTAGTGCACATGCGCACAAGTGTCCCCGGAGTCCAGAAGAGGCCATCAGTGTTACTGAACATGTTTCTCCGAAAGAGAGAGAGAGAGAGAGAGAGCTGGGCAGGTGGGCGGGTTTTCTCTGGGTACCCAAAAGGTCGTGCCCTAACCTGGTTCAGCCTCTTAAAGGTCACTGGCTGACGGAGGTTCCCCAGCACATCAGATCCCTGCCTGTAGTTACAGGCAGTTGTGAGCTTCCTGTGGGTGCCGGGAATTGAACTCTGGTCCCCTGGAGGAGTATGTGCCTTTAGCCCTTCCTGAGGTGGGTGTCGGGAATTGAACTCTGGTCCCCTGGAGGAGTATGTGCCTTTAGCCCTTCCTGAGGTGGGTGTCGGGAATTGAACTCTGGTACCCTGGAGGAGTATGTGCCTTTATTCCCTGAGCCCTCCCGCCAACCTAATTATGGCTCGCTTGAGTCTTTCTGTCATTGTGAGCAGGAATTTGGTTGTTCACAGGCTTGAAGGACAGCAAGCTTTTCTCTCCTTGCTCACGACACGGGAGTGAGATGGGAGGGCCCAGCTGTCCATGATATGTAACTCCAGCTGGATGAGGTGGATTTAATCAATGTCCACGGAGGAAATTTGGGGTGAGTGAGAATCAGAAAGTTGAAACGTATTCACATCTTTTCCATTCTTTTTTTTTTTTATGAATGAGAGGACTGACCAGGAGATGACAGTGTATCAAAGCATCAGATAAATTCATGTGTGTCCAGCAGACATGATAGAACTTGCTAGCACATGGCTAAATGGGTGTGTTACAGACACCCTTGCTTCCCATAGGTTAGTTTAGATAATTTCAAAAAATTGAGGCTAAGGATTACCATCCAACCCACTGTCAGACGAGGAAACAGAGACATCCAAGCAGTTCTATAGATCACCCCAAAGTCCTAAGCATCAGCAATAATAAGATTAACATCAGGTTCTAGGATTCTGAGACACATGCCACTAGAACACATGTGGTTTAGAAAGAATTCTGTTGCTCCAGCTCTTGGCTGCACCTCATAACCATGTGATTATTACTGTTCTATGTCAGTGTTGAAGTTCTCTTTTCTAATCTTATTTTACCTTTGGTTTTGAAACTCCCAAAGTTTCCTGGGAGGAACCGTCTTGCCTCCAGTTTTCTGAACCCCTTAAATGTCCACCAAAGGCTTCCTCCCAGACCCTCAAACTCCCGAAGCATCTCAAGCAAGGCTTACAGAGAGCCCTGCACACATCCAGGAGAAGGCGAGCTGGGAGGCAGGGCAGGAATATCCTGTCTGGCTCCCTCTCTGAGGCAGTGAGTGGTTCCAAAAAGCCTTCATCTCTCTAGCAACTTAGACAATGTGAGCTTCACACAAGCCTCTCCTAGATGATGGGCAAGAGGTGAGAGGAACACAGCGTGGATTCTGGGGATGGATAGAGGATAAACAGAATCCTTTGTCAAACAGGAAAGTGTGGGAGAAAATGCAAGGAGATTGAGCCAAGCTTGAAATCGCCATTTCTCTCTGTTTGCCTCTTGTCTTCCCTCCCTTAGTCTACGGATAATGAGTTCTCCCTATAGAGGGATGAGCGAGACCATGGGCCTATTCAGGGCTGTCTCTGGAAAAGGTCTTTGTGTGAATGACAAAGGTGTCCCGGGCATTTCTTTGGGAAAGACACCCAGTTGTCTGAGAGCCCAGGAGACCATTTCTTAGCACCGCCATGAACCCCTTAGCCACGCCCCCTACCTTGACAGTCTCCATGTCATGGCTCCCCAGTGTTTGCAGGACCTCCCTCTGGACCATATTGTTCAGCAGCCCAGGAACGATGGTGAATTCCCTGCACTTCTTTCTGCTGAGGGACCTCTTTTCCACCCTGCTTCTGCTTCCACGAGGGGATCCAGTGAAAACCTACCGCGTTTCTAGACCTGGTTCCTCTATTTTTTGCTTAGAAGGATTAAGACACAAGGTGAGTTTGCAAAAACACCTTGGTTAATTCTAAATCCTCACCTAGTGTAATGATTGCACATCAGGGTAAATAGAACTTCATAAGGAAAGTGTTTTCCCGATTTCTCAGCCCTCTTCTCACCTCCCCTGCCAAGAGTACATCACCATTGCAATCAAGAAATCGTTTGCTTTATGTGAGGCTAGCCTGTCTGTGGTAGAACCCCACGGAGTACCAGCCTGTCCTAGGACTCCCGGCACTGATGATGCTGTACTCTGAAGGCTCCAGGTTTGTTGCCCTGACCCATTTTCCACTCTGGTTTTATCCCATAGATTCCTTAGCTGTTCGGTCTGGAGGCAGAAAATGGGAGACAGACCACCGAAGTCTGTGAAACCAGAAGCAAACTTTATTGGGGGTGGGGTGGGAGAATTATCACAGGGCACAAAACGTTTATCAGCTAGCTGAGACCACAGCCAGAGTTCGGGCTTCTGAAACTGAGGCACTGGGGGTGTGTTGGGGCCCCTTTTTAACATTAGGTACGGACAATGTAATTTTTACATTTTTGAGGTTAGTTTAGAGACATATTGCATTTTACAATGTTCACTTACAAGGTTTTGGCTTAATAGTGTTTACAAAAATCCTGCAGCTTTATAGCTAATGGTGTTGACAAGGAACTCCACAGCTCTTTCTAGCACAACCGGTTTCCCTGTAGCACAGGTTTGGAAACAATGTGAAACCGAAAGTCACGCTGGAGCAATTTATTAAAGGTTAACCTCTGCCCAGGCAATTGTGGGCTATAGGGGCAGGAGGGCTATCGGTAAAAGTTAACCCTTGGCTGCTGGCAAAGCTGCTGCCAGCCCTCATTCTCTAAGTTTATAGTTTTATAGTTCTATATCCCCGCACCCTTCAACTGCAGGACAGTCTGATGGAGGTGTTTTTCCTCAGCTGAGGTTCCCTCTTCCCAGATGACCTTAACTTTTGTCAAGACAGAAAAACAAAACAAAACACAAAACGAACAAACAAAAACAAACCAGCATATGTTAGTGAAAAAGAGACAGATACGTTTGGAGACGGCCAAGCTCTTGATGCTGGATTTGACTAAATGGTCTTGATAAACGATGCTTTCATTATGCTGCTCTTTGAAACTGAACCAGGGTTGAAACTGAACCAGGGTTTAGGTTTACGTTTTTTTTTTGTTTTTGTTTACTTGTTTGTTTTTGTTTTATTTTGAGTCAGGATTTCTCTG
>NC_022028.1:54004712-54005642 GCF_000317375.1 Microtus ochrogaster | reverse complement strand
CCCCCCCCCCAGCCTCAGCCTCCCAAGGGCTGGGATTAAAGGCGTGGGCCATCATTGCCTGGTCCATACCAGTTTTTAAAAGTCTATTTTAAAATGAGGTACTTTATTTCAATTCATTGTTCCAAAGACAAACAGACTGTCTCTCTCACTTGGGGTCAGCCTCATCTTCAGCTGATGCTGCCTGACATGGTTCATTTTGTCCATCTTTTTTCTCCATTAATCTTCACTGAACGGTTTTATTTTTATGAGACAGGGCCTCCTAAGTCCTGGAACTTGCTATATATAGGTCATGCTGGTCTTGAACTCACAGAGATGTGCCTGATTGAAGGTCTGCACCACCACACCTAGTCCTTGACTGAATTTTTTAAATGAAAAGGGGTTGGGAGAACCATTTTGATGTACAAGAATACGGATGGCATAGGTTAGCAAAATATTTCTTTTGTGAATATTTTAAGTATGGAAAAGAACAGAAGATTGTTTTAAAGGAAAAATACGTAATAGTCAAATGTATTTGCAGTGCCTTCAAGGTCTAAATATGCCTGGAACATATATAAATCAAAGGGAAACATAAAATTTATAAGGTAAAGTCATCTTCCTTTCATATGATGCATCTTGATCATATCCACTCCTCTTCCGCAACTCCTCCTAGATCTACCCCAATCTCCTTACTCCTCGTGTTTTCTTTCTCTCTTTCCCCCAGACCCAACTACACAGGAGTGGGGCCTGCCCAGTAGTGTGGTCAATGAGCCAAGGATCACACAGTTAAAGAGCACCGATTCGCCTTCTCCCGGCAGCTATCAAATGCTGTAGATCCTCGGCTAGGGGTGGAACTTGGTGCTCTTTACCTATCTTCTTTAGTGTGTATTTAATAGGAGTGCACATCTCAGGAAGAGTTCAGAGGTCCCCAGCAATCTCAGGAAGAGTTCAGAG
>NC_022028.1:54001791-54003822 GCF_000317375.1 Microtus ochrogaster | reverse complement strand
GCTTGTCGATGGAAGTTTCTGTCTCACCTGGTCCTGCAGACAGCCGTTCAGGCCCAGATAAACACACAGAGGCCTATATTAATTATAAACTGTCCGGCCTGTTGCTCAGACTTCTTACTAATTAGCTCTTACAACCTAAATGAACCCATAATTCTTATCTATGATTAGCCACGTGACTTGGTGCCCTTCCTCAGTAAGGCATTCTCACCTTTCTCTGTGGCTGACTTGTGACTGCATCTCTGCCTTTCCTCTTCATATGCTTGAGAGCTTAGTCCCCAGTGGGTGGAACTGTTTAGGAGGATTAGGAGGCGTGGCCTTGTGGGAGCAAGTGCGTCCCTGGCCTGGCTGGGTCTTGCTCTGAGCTGCTGCCCCAGCGCCATGCCTGCCTGTCTATCTGCATGCTCCCTCCAGCCATGATGGTCATGGACTCACCCCCTGGAACCATGAGCCCCAGACGAAACGCTTTCTTTTATAAGTTACCTCGGTCATGGTGTCTCTTCGCAGCAATATAACAGTGACTAAGACAGATTGTTTAAGAAGTTCCTATAGGAAGCCCTGTTTTAGGCAGGGAAACATATTCTTTGGTATACCAATACATGGCATAGATAGGTATAAAATACTTTATGAGTGATTAAATATTAGCATTTTGACTCCTTTCTGTTGCCCTTCCATGACCCAGCTGCAGACACACTTGGATAGAGACCGCATGGCAGGCTTTAGTCTAATGTTTGTTTTTTTTTAATTATTTTTTATTTTATTTGTACAGATGTTTCGCCTGCATGTGTGTGTGTGCCCGCTGCCCTCAGAGGCTAGAAAAGGACATCAGGTCCCCTGGAACTGGAGTTATAGACGGTTGTGAGCTGCCGTATGGGTGCTGGGAATCAAACTCAGGTCCTCTGCAAGAACAGTCAGTGCTCTTAACCGCTGAGCTACTTCTCCAGCCCCTGCTCTGATCTGTACTGTAGGTGCCAGGTCTTCTGTGACTGAGACTCACAGTCAGGCCCTTCATCTCATGGGAAAAGAAAAGAAACCCTCTCCTCCCACCGGCAGCTGAAGGGCTTTGTCCCTCTGGAGCTTCTGGATCGGACATTTCTAGAAAAACCCACCCAGGTCTCAGACAAGTGGCATTTCTCTCCAGATCTAGGTTCCCCTTCTTATATCCTCATGATGGATCTAGAAGGTGATGGCATAAAACAGCTGTGTACAGGTGAGGGATGGTCCCCAGCCTGAGGGACAGCAGAAGAGCACAAAGGAAGGGAAGATGCCATCACTGTGCCAAGATGATGATGGGCTGTCTCCGGTATAGGGGTCCCTCACTGTGACCAACAGGAGTGGGTCCTGCTCCATGGAGAACCCTTTGGACAACAGCAAGTGAGGCTCACTGAAGGGAAAGATGGGGTATTCAGAAAGTGGGGTGCACCTGGCTTGCGTGGTACTCCCCCACTCTGTGGTGCATTTTTTTTTTTTAATCAGAGCCTCTTGTCAGAGGGAAGTCCTTGTCTGGCTTCTGTCACTCCTGAGATGTTGCTGATTGCTGTGGTGTTTCTGGTCTGGAAGGAAACACAGGAGAGGAGGAGATTACAGAACGCCACGGGTGAAGACAGAGAAAGCAGAGGTAACACTGGAGCCGACAGAGCAGTGTCCGAGGGCTTCCGGCTGTGTGTAGGATTGAGAAGAATACTGACAAACCATGGAGCCCAGAAGCCTTACAGAAAATTACACAGTAGGTGGGGGCCTTGGGAGAGGGTTGGAGGGGAGAGGAGAGGTAGGGAGGGGGGCAGAGAAAAATGTAGAGCTCAATAAAAATCAATAAAAAAGAAATACAATAAAAAAGAAATAAAGAAAATTGCACAGTAGGATTCAGCATAGAGAAAAATGACAGGGTGTGGGAAAACAACGACATCATTTTTAATTAAGATATGTTTGTGGATCTAGGTAACAGAAGAGGCAAGTCAATGAATAATGATGAAAACAAGAAATAAATGTGAGCCTTCTGCCCTGAAAAATGGTTTTGGCTTTGCTGCTATAGAA
>NC_022028.1:53993956-54001290 GCF_000317375.1 Microtus ochrogaster | reverse complement strand
CAGGTGTTCTTCCTTTTCAGGAAGTCATTGTATCTGTAAGGTATCCCCCTCCTCCCAGTCTAACACTATGGCTGGGCTCCTGCCGTTATTGTCAATGCTCTGCCTTAATCTCTTCATGTTCATTTTTTTTGGTGAGAGTGGTCCTCCATCAAGCCTAGCTAAGTAAGACCAAATGCTTGACACCAGCAGTGGACACATTGTTAGTCACCCGCACTCATGGTCTGGGGTGCGAGGACATGGTCTAAGGCCTGGGCGTGCAGGAACACAGGATGGGAGGGACCAACAAGAGCCTCAGGAGGCAGCTCTGTGGGGCTGGAAGGTGAGATACCCCTGGTTTACAAGAAAGTTATGTGACTGATTTGAGTAATTTGTAAGCTAACAGAGAGACAGAGTCCCAGACGTTGAGGACCAGAAAGGGTTTAGTTCACCTGACTGAAGGAATTAGCAGATCAGAGCTTTCCCGCTTAGCAGTGGGGCTGGGATAAAGGGTGAGAGCAGGGGATCCTGGATGGGTATTGGCAAGGCAGTGCAAAAAGCCTGAGGCTGAACAACTAGAAACGGAGTTACAGACACTTGTGAGCTGCCATGTAGCTGCTGGGTCCTCTGCAAGAGCAGCTAGTGCTCACTCATTGCTGAGCCTTGATGATATGAACGTAAGCCAGGGACTCTTGCTACTCATCTGTTAGTATGTAATTGTCCAGCCCTAGTGACCCACTTGCCTTTCCGAGGGTGCTTCGCCTTCAGCAGGTCAACAGCCATGGCAAGAGGCAGCAGCAGAACGGGCAGGGCCATCCACAGCAGAGCTATCCTGGAGTCTGAAATTCAAACCCCAGTGTGTCATGAGAGTAGGAAAACATGAAGATGGCTCTTTCAGAGGTGCAGCTGAGGACGGGTCTCTCCTGTCTCACAGAAGCCAAGAGAAGCAGGCAAATTTAGCTTTGGTGCTCCCTCCACCCCATTTTCCTTCTTTTTCCAGTTACATCTCTACATCGCAGGATCCGTGGCGGAACTATCGTGATACAACATAAAGTCTCCCAGGCTGTAACTACAAGGATTTTGAGGAGAATCAATTTCTAGTGCAGAAAATATCCACAAGAGAGAGAAAGAGAGAGAGAGAGAGAGAGAGAGAGAGAGAGAGAGATATGACCTGAGGACAAACTTTGCAAATGACATAGATTTATTTTTAAAAGATTTGTTAACAATCTACCCTATGAGAGAGAAGAAAAAAGTAGGAGGAAGAAAAGAAGATAAAAGGAGGAAAATTGGGGAGGAAGAGGAGGAGGAATGGAGGAAGAGGAGGAGAGGCAGCAGCAGCAGCAGGCTGAGAGTGGGGTGCACACTTGAAAGCCCAGCACCTGTGGCGTGGAGGCAGGAGGCAGAAGTCCCAGGCCAGCCTGCGCACACCAATCCCTCCCTCAAACAAAACACACAGAGCCCTGTGAGTCAGTTTCAATCATCTGACACTTAGTTCCCACACCAGAGGATGGCATGCAGACACCAACCTGAGAGGGAAAACCATGCAGCCTTCTCCTCGCCCCAAGGGAGGCTGATGGAGCAGGTCATATTCACCACCGAGCCGTTTGTGACCTGCAGAAGCGTCTCCACCTGGAACAGCCCCTGGCTCCCTTGATGAAAGGCCTCGGAAAACGATGGCACAGCCCTTCCGCCTCTGTCCCTCCACTGCACCTGGGGCCGTGGGAACCACCCATCAGATGTACATCTCAGCTGCAAGCCTCCATCCTTCAGGACCTCCTGGGTGATCCGCGGGGTGGAGCCCACCGCTGGGGACAGAGACCAAGGAGGCAGAGATCAGCAACTTCCCCGAGGGAGGGAGGGGGTGGTGAGAGCCACTTGGGGAGGATAGCAGAGCTCAGGGCCAGTGGCCCCCTCTGGGAGCTGGGACTGGCTACAGGTTTCTTGTCCTGGTTTCCTATTTTTGATTCCAAAATCTTCTGGGAGGAATGATTTAGGAAGTAAGAAGATAAAATTTCCAATATATATATATATATTTGTAACCTGGACTCCCATCTCTTTCCTCCTTGCACTGACAACAAAGTGACTTTGATCAGACAGGAGACACATGGACAACATGGAAGAAACTTAGAGTTAGGAGATGTTTCTCAAAGCAGAGACAGAAAGCGATGTAGAAGTCCTCCAGGCATTCTATGCCCCTGCTCATTCATTTAGACTGGCATTCGGAGAGAGAAGTATGAAGGGTAGCCAGGATTTGAGCCTATGTCCTCGACAGCATTTGCTGGCCTTGGAGAGCTGGTTCTGGGGTGATTTTTGTCGCCGTCCTAGGAGCACACCAAGACTGTCAGTCTTTATGAAAATTCTGTGTAGGTGGTAGATCCAGCTGAGTCCTCAAATTACTACACCTGAAAATTACATAGTTCTCAGAATCCCAGTAGCACTAAAATAACAAGTCTTGCATGAAATTATGGGGAACATTCCCAGATTTCCTGGAACCCATGGCTGCTTTATGGAGGTGCTTGAGAGCCCTGCTTTCCTGATTGTTCTATACTTAAAATTTTAAACCACAGGGAACGCCTGGTACCGCCAGTCCAGCCAAGAACTCATGGTGGTGAAGCTTGTTATTTTGCTAAATGAATGCAGTATCAGACTGTTCTCCAAATTCTTTATCTCTGTACCCTTAGATTATTAGTACTGCTCTCAGACCCCTACAGAGAAGTTTCTTTGGGCAACGGATGGTCATTAAGACAGAAGCTCACAACTGTCAAAGTGAGGAGAAGCAGTGTCAGTGGGGGGTGCTCAGGCACAAACAGGACCTCTGTATCCTGGGACCTCTGTATCCTGGGACCTCTGTATCCTGGGACCTCTGTATCCTGGGACCTCTGTATCCTGGGACCTCTGTATCCGGGGACCTCTGTATCTGGGGAGCTCTGTATCCCGGGACCTCTGTATCCCGGGAGCTCTGTATCCCGGGACCTCTGTATCCCGGGACCTCTATATCCCGGGACCTCTGTATCCCGCCCCTGCCACCCTGCCGCCCATGGCTAAGCGACCATCATGGAAAGGTGAGAGAGAAAAGTTGAACGAGTCAGAGGTTCGGGGTGGGCTCTGTACTGAAACTGTCTGAACGTGACAGGAACTCTGTGCTCAGACAGGGACTCTTGGCAGCTGCCATTGCCAACACAAGATCTGCACAAGATCAAGCCTTCCAGCAGGGAAGAAAGAGGGAGGGGATCACAAGCCTCACCCCTAGCTAAGGAGCTGTGGACAGTGGATGGCTTCAGGGGAGGGGTGAGTCAGTTCTCTTTGTGTGTGGGAACCTCACCCCTTATTCTCAAAGGGGCAAGAAGAAATTTCCTAGCAGAATGTTTTCCCAGGAAGATAGTGGCCTTCCCCTCTCCCACCCAGGAGATTCCGAGCACAAGGTCACTTAGCTCAGCTCAGCCAGCCAGCCACCTGGTACAGGCTGATAAAGATGGCCTGACTCAGGAACAGTGGCCTTGCTCTAAGAACAAGGAAAAGAATGGGAGGGAGCAAAAGTCCTTGTACTGTGCCAAAGCATCTTCAAAGATTCTCTTTGTAGTTATGCCTTTAAAAGCTCACCCCACAGAGGAGATACAACTCCTCTCTACCTTGTTGTAATGGGGATGGAGATGAGTTCCAAACATGTTTGTATTATGCTGATTAAACCTTGCTTATTACAGTCTGGGCCTCCCTGGTGGTCTCTCTCTGGGGGTGGTAATCTGGGCACAACAGTGGCTGTGACTCCTGGTAGGCTGACCATGCCCGAGGGGATGGCTCCACGCCCATGAGTATAGACAGGATAAACTGGAGTTGATGGGTTATTAAATTAAAAAAAAAAAGAGGATAGGAAGTTGGGGGGTAAAGAAGGGAGGGTAGATCTTGGAGGAGTTAGGTGGAAGGAGTTGGGGGTGAATATGATCAAAATTCTCAGAGAAATAGTAAAAAATATTGATTTAAAAACTTCAAACCAGCGTGCCTGAAGTTGTGATCTTGCAGTATCTATGGTGGTGACTACATTGAAAGTTCAATATAAACTTGAAAATGAATGAGCATGGTGAATATTTGGGGGGCAGAAATATCTCCCAGTAACTAGCCTATGTCACAGTGTTAAGCTGGAGAAGCCCAAGAGCTGCCTGGAATCCTTACCCATCACCTGCACATCCACACGGGCCTCCTGGTAGACACCGTCTTTCCCGAAAAGGCACCGGTACCTCCCATCATCTGAAGTTCGGGCATCGTGTATCCGCAGGGTCAGCTTTCCCTCGTGCACGGCATCTCTCATCACCACAGTCCTCCCTCTGTATTCCGCCATCTGCTCTCCCGCCGAGTGGGCCCCGCCCACATGCACGTGGACTGCGGGGTAGTAGTGGGACCGGACCCACCTCACCTCCATGCTCTGAGCGTCAGCTTCAGGTGACAGGTGACACGTTATTTCTATGTTCTCTCCGACTCGGACAAGGATGGGCTGGGAAGGTCCAATCACCCTTGAGGAAGCTGTTAAATGAACCAACACGGAGAAGTAACTCCACCAATAGGGACACCTCCAGCGAGGTTCAGAACCTGCAAGCGCCCCACGGGAGGTCTGAGGCTCAGGGTCACCCTTGGAGGAGGGTGGGACTCCTGGTCTCAGGGCACCGGAGGTCCTTGCTTAAGGAAGAGCCTGGCTAGCCTGAAGACAAGGCTAGTTAAAGCTTAGACTGCGCGCCAGCAAGGGAACGATTTTATCGCTAAAGCTCTCAGCAGAAAAGGGATACTCCATCACACCCCATCACTGCCGATCTGGCTGATTTTGTGCACCGAGTCAGTCCATGCCTCAGAGTTTTAAAATATGAAATATATCTACTGCTACTCAAATCCTAAGACTGTTATGCGATTAAACAAAGGTTTTTTTGCTGACAATGCAGTGTGAGCAGAGATTCAGAGAGGTGAGGGTGCTGGAGCCCACACCACAAGGGCTAAAAGTGAGCGCCAGGTGGGTGTGGTAACAGAAATCAAAGAAGCCCTTTCCTACGCCAGTGTCTGAAGGAGGCTGCGGAGGTCTGGGCCTGCCATTCCCTTCCCATGCCAACCTAACCAGCACGGGGAAAGTCTGGGCTCCCTTTCTTGTGGGGATCAGGAGGTTTCCTGGTTGCTTTCCACGCCCTGCCCTCTTCCAGGGAGGGGTGTGCACGAGGGTCTCACTCACCCAGCTCTGTCTGGAGTTTCTCTGGAGAAGGAAGAAGAAAAAAAATTTAAGGAATTTTGTCTAAAGGAAAAGAAAGAAACTGTCTTCAGAAATAAAGGTAAGCTTTTCGGTTTATTTAAGAACTCAGTTTTCTTAAAAAATACCAAAAGCAGAAAAATAATTCTTCCCCACGAATCATCTGGTGACACTGATTTTACTTTTTTCACAACAAAAAGCTGTCAGTTTTATCACCATCAATTCAGTTTGCTTTGGCTGCTATTAAGTGCTGGCAAAAAAAATACACACTATTTTTATAAATGAATACTAAGTATGAACTAGATGACCACAAACAAGTATCACTTAGAATCCCTAACTGGGACTGTATGGCACTAATCTAGCATCAACAGAACATTTACTTTTAACTTTTTAATGCATCTTCTTACATTACAATACATCCAGAGTGTCCTAAGAGTCTCTGTTCAATTAAAGGCATTTAAAGACAACACTTGTCACATAATAGCAATGTCACATCAGCTTACTCTATAGTAACATAGTAACACCTTGAGATGCTCGGCCAAGAGGATTGCTGTGGGGTTGAGGCCAGCCTGGACTAGAGAGTGAGACTCGGTCTCAAAAGAAAAACAGAAGCCTGTTTCAGATAGCAGACAGACAGGCAGGCAGGCAGATAGACAGGGGGATACACAGACGAAAGACAGGTAGATGGTGGATAACTAGGAAGATGGGTGGATGATAGATGATGATTGACACACAATTAATAAAAACTCAGAGACTGAAATTGGGGTTCAGCCTGAAGATCTAAGAAGCAAATCAGCCAATCACTGACTCTTTCTTATCTTGACCTCAGTCTGAAAATGGCGATCCTGCTCCAGGAATCTCAGAATGGGACTGAGGCTGAGAGCCGTCTCCTCCCATTTCATAATCCTCCCTAGGGCTGGGATCAGAGATGTGCACCACGGGGATTAAAGTCACGCACCACCCGGTTTCTATGGCAACTAGAGTGGCTACTGGGATTAAAGGAGCATGTCGTTGTTGGCTGGTCTGCAAGGCTGGCCAGTGGGGCTGTTTTTCTTTCCTGATCCACAGGCAAGCTTTATTTAATAAAATACAAGTGAAATGCCGCGCCAGATGAATTATGGATGGATGATAGGTCAACGATAGACTGATAGATGACGGCGATTGGCAGATAGGCATGTGATAGCCAGGGGGTGGAGTAGATTTATGAATGATAGATAAACGGTGGATAACTGATAAATGGTTGATAGGTAGATAGATGATTGACTGATTAGATAGGTAGATAAGACAGGCAGGCAAGTCATGATACTGGACGCTAAATAGATCTTTATCCTTGAGCATGAGGATTTTTCTGGGCTCCCAAAGTCATTCAGTGTCCTTCTCTCTGTCCCTGCTCTAACTTCTAACAACTTAGGCAACAAACCTCACCACTACTGTATTGTGTTTTGATTGTTCTTGTTACTGTTTATTGTCAAGACTATAATTAAGAAGCTGTTACAGAAACCATCTCATGCTGACTAAGCATGTGATTGGTTCCTGGGGGGGGGGGTAACTGGTACAGCACAAGAAAGTGTGTCAGTTGGAGGAATATTTTTATTATATTTCCAGTTGGAGAACTATTCTTGTTATATTTCCAACATATTGAACACCTGGGAGGAAAAAAATCAGCACTGAAGTAAAACACAGAACTTGAAAATGCCTGGAATCCTATGAACTGCCACCTAATCAAGATGCACAGAATGCCTTTCATGAAAATGTTTATGAATTTTAACATATTACTTAAATATCATTAAAGAAAATATGTGTTACTGCCGAGAAGCCCCTCTCCCCCAATGCTTCATGGTGCCCAAGCGGAGCACTGACCTGGCAGGGCAATGACGGCCTCCTTGGCCTCTTCGAGGCCACGGTTGTAGATGAAGCAGGAATAGGTCTCTGAAGTGTCGTTCCTGACCACTAGTGTGTCTTCCACATAGAACAGCCCGTCTTCACCCAGCACGTGATTCTGAGAGAAACTCAACAGCTCTTCTCCCCACGTGGCCTCCCAATAGACCTCGGGCTCAGGGAACCAGCCCTGGGACGTGCATACGAGCTGGATCCCTCCTTCTCCAGCCCCCTCTATGTGGATGTTTGGAGAAGATCC
>NC_022028.1:53991522-53993739 GCF_000317375.1 Microtus ochrogaster | reverse complement strand
AATTTGTTCCCCAGACTGTGTCTTTAACCTGACCACACTTTTCTTCAGAATCAGATGGTAAGAACGGAGTGGAGACAAACATGACAGTTTCGTGTTGCTGCAGAGACGTGGTGTGATTTATTTATGACAACTCTGTGCTCCCCGCTTTTCTATTTTCTCTCTCACTGGTCTCTGTACTAGGTGCCTTGTCTGCCATTTTTGGATGATATTTGGACTCTAATTTAAATGAGATATTTATTATTAAACTCAGACATCACGTTCATGGGCTATTTTCATTTCTTCTGTGGACAGCTGCAATTTTGGCATTTAGTAAAATGCACGAGAAATTACTGTACCTTAACGTATTTTTTCAGTGGGGAAATCTAACTGATTTGTATAAATCATGAAGTGCCTTCTTTAACAACAGAACCATTCACGTCTCTGGCTGAGCGAATACATGAATAAGCCTTTCCCTTCACCCAGAGAAAACTCCTGACTTAACTCTAAATGTCCCTGAATGTGACATGAATCAGGGTCCAGCTCCAATCGCATCTCAGAAATACACGGATTCTCTCGTCCATTTTGAATCAGTTGAACACAGCAATGGGAACAATTGCAGCCATGAGTGTGAAGGAAAAAAAGGTTAAAAGTGGCATTTTCTCAAAAGAACTAAAGGCAGACCTGATGTGTAGCCTCATTGATCCCTCTTCTGGGAAAACACCCAAGGGAATTTAAGGCTGTCCTCACTCACTGCAGAACCCTTCCCAAAGCCCCAGCTGTAAGACCAGCCTGGATGTCTCTGTAAGACCAGAGGAGTGGGCAGAGAAAATGGGGGGTGAGTGCAAAATGGTGTTTTGTTAAATTTTATTTTATGTGCGTGGGTATTTTGTCTGCAGGTGCATCTGTGCATCATGTGTGTGCCTGGTGCGTGTGGGGCCCAGAGAAGGAATTGGATGCCCTGGAACTGGAGTTACAGGAGGTTCTGAACTGCTGTGTGGGTGCCAGGAATCAAACCTGGGTCCTCTGGAGAAGCAACAAATGCTCCTAACTGCCGAGCCATCGCTCCAGCTCCCACACTGCTGCTTATTCACCCCAGGATTGAACTAAGTTAGCCATGGGAAGTGGATGGACCTGGAGACCATCATATTAAGTAGAGGAGATTATGGGATGGAAGAGGGAGACAGGAGAGGGCAATGGGCAAATATGATTAAAGTCCATGATAAACTTGAATGAAAGTGTTATGAGACCCATCAATTTGCACAAGGAATACATGCTAATGGATTTTTTTTTCAAGATAGGTTTCTCTGTAGCTTTGGAGCCTATCCTAGAACTAGCTCTTATAGACCAGGCTGGCCTCGAACTCACAGAGATCCACCTGCCTCTGCCTTCTGAGTGCTGGGATTAAAGGTATGTTTCACCACTGCCCAACTGCTAATGAATTTTTAATAGATGGTAGTAGCAAGGAAAGGAACTGCCTAGCCAGAGAGGCGAGTGTCCCCAGAGAATCCGTCCCCTGGCAAAGCCACCGGGTTTGCCTCACTTCCCCCTCAGCATGTGAAATGGTTATGATGGCGTGGAAAATCCCAGCATAGAGGGGGAGTGGGCATGAATCCCACCACTAGCGAGAAGTTCTTGGCCACTGATAGCTACTGGGAGGAGGACCAGTTTTCCTTAGGGCACAGCTCCTGGGAGGCTGACCAAGCCCAGTAGATGGCCACACACCCGAGTATATGGACGGACAGCACACACTGTCCTGGATGAGGGGAGGGAGAGGAGGAGACGTAGGTGTACAGGGAAGAAAGGGGGAGGAGCTGGGGAGGAGCTGGGGAGGGGAAGAAGATGGTCAAAATGCGCTGTATGAAGTTCTTGACGAATTAATAAAAATGCAGAAGAGGTCTGGGGAGATGGTCCAGTGGTTTAGAGCACTGACTGCTCTTCTGGAGGACCTGGGTTTGATTCCCAGCACCCACATGGGGCCTCACAATCACCTCTAACTCCAGTTCTGGGATATCTGAGCCTCCTCTGGCCTCCATGGGCACTGAGCACACACGGAGTGCACAGACACACACAGGCAAAACACACAAACACATAAAGTAAAAACAAATAATTCTTTTTAAAAAAAAATGAGTAAGGAAAAAATGTGTGTGTGCGTGTGTGCGTGTGTGTGTGCATGTGTGCGTGTGTGTGTGGTCGAAAGGAGATTTTTCAGTAAGGTGAGTGCTTACCCTCATTGTGCCC
>NC_022028.1:53985367-53990871 GCF_000317375.1 Microtus ochrogaster | reverse complement strand
AAAAACAAACCCTGTATGTATCCTAAAGTTTAAAAATGTGATCCTATGCTTGTTCCTTCCCAGTCCAGCTGGAGTTGGTGAGCTCCCGTTAGCTCAGGGAGACTGTTTCAGTGGGTGTCCCCATCGTGGTCCTGACCTCTTTGCTCATACTCTCGCTCCTTCCACTCTTCATCTGGACTTCGGGAGCTCAGTCCAGTGCTCTGATGCGGGTCTCTGCCTCTGTTTCCCTCAGTTGTTGGATGAAGGGTCTATGGTGATATTTAAGATATTCATCAGTCTGGCTACAGGGCAAGGCAAGTTCAGGCCCTATTCTCATTGGATGGGTACTGTGCTCAGCCTAGATATAGTAGGGAGGGCCTTGGACCTTCTCCAAAGCAATGTTCTTTACCCTCTCGGAGGAATGGATGGGAGAGGGGTGGAGGGAGGTAAGTAGAGGGAATGGGAGGAGGGGAGAGAGTGAGAACTTGGATTGGTATGTGTAATGAAAAGATATAGTTTGTTTTCTTTTTTAAAAACAAGTAAAAAATAAAATAAAAATCTGAGCATGAGTGCATCACCAGCCTTGTGATTTGGAAGCAATTCCATGGCCAAGGAACCTTTGAGACCTGGGACTTTTTTAAGTATTTTATTTTTAATTATGCACCTTTGTGTGGGTGCGCACATGTGTGTGCAGAGCAGATGGGAGCATCAGACCCCTGGGAGCCGGGGTTACCAGTGGCGGTGAGCCGCATAGGGACTGGGAGCTGAACTCAGGCCTCTGGCAGAGCATTTAGCACTCACAATAGCAGAGCCACCGCTTCTCTCCTGAGACTGTCACTCTGAAGCCACGATCAGTGACGACAGCTCTGGGTTTCACTCCCAAATAAATTAATTTGTGAGATGATGTTTCTACGGGGAATTTTATCTTGATTCTATGGCCATTTCTACGGGGAATTTTATCTTGATTCTATGGCCATTTCTACGGGGAATTTTATCTTGATTCTATAGCCATTTTGAGTTTAGGTAAACCAACGATGCCACCAGGTCCTGCAGCCTTGCAGGGCCAATCATCCCAGGGAGGGAACAGACTTGCTTGTTTCCTTCCTTCTAGAGAAGGCAAAAGTCCAGGAAGTGGCAACAGTGGGTTTCACAGAGGTGGGTTAGAGGCATGGTTTGTCTAGAAAGTTCAAGTCTTCTGGTCAAATTTTAAGTCATCTTCCTTGACATCTGAATATCATAGAGATGTTAGATAATTCTCTATGTTGCTGGCCTAGGGTCTCTATTGCTGTGATGAAACACCATGACTGAAAAACAAGCAGGGGAGGAACTTCACACTTCAGGCTCACACTTCAGCATTGCTGTTCAGCACTGAAGGAAGTCAGGACAGGAACTCAAACAGGGCAGGAACCAGGAGGCAGGAGCTGAGGCAGAGGCCATGAGGGTGCTGCTCACTGGTTTGCTCTCCATGTTGCTCAACCCACCTTCTTATAGAACCCAGGGCCAGCATACCAGGGGCAGCACCACCCACCATGGACTGGGCCCTCCCACATTGATCACTAAATGAGAAAATGCCTTACAGATGGATCTCATCCAACCGTTTCCTCTACTGAGGCTCCTTCCTTTGATGATTCTAGCTTGTGTCAAGTTAACATACAAAACCGGCCAGTACAGTTGCTATGTTTAAGAATTTCAAGTGTCAAAAAAAAAAAAAAAAAGAATTTCAAGTGTCATTTGTATACCACATTCTTCCTCTGCAGTCCCAGTAAGACGGACCAGGAGTTCAAGGTCATCTTGGCTACTGGCGAGCGTTAGAGACCTTCCTGGGCCTTGTGAGGCCCTGTCTAGGCAGAGGGAGAAGCTGGGAAGCTTGGCAGAGAAAGATGCTTGCAGCCTAGCCTGAAGAAGGAGTTCAAGTCCCAGGGTTCACATAGTGGAAGAAGAGAACCAGCAACTTGTCTTCTGACTTCCACACACAAGCAGCGCCATGAACATGAGCCCTGCCCCCACATAAATGTAACATTAAAAGCTAAATAAAAGTAGTTAAAAGAATAAATTTATTTAATTCAGACTTAAGATGAAATAAAATAAGTACGGCTCAAAAATGCTCTCCAGAACTTAAGTAGAGATCTTGTGTCATCCGCTGGTGGGATTTACATGTGACATCCTTACCCACAGGATTAAAAGCACGAGATAAAAACTGCTCATGCTCCAAATACCCAGTCAAGCACACTTCCAGGTGACTCTTATTGCCATCTAAAGTTGTTACCAGTGCCCAAGAGATGAGCAACTAAGTAAGAGCTATCCAGAGCCGGGGTTGGAAAGCCCAGCTCGAGCCCTGGACCTCTACACCCCGAGTTACTGCACCATCTGGTTGTGTTGTGTATTTTAGCTCCGCAGGGCGTGCCAGCAAGGGAGGAAGGGACCCTACCTGGGTGCTTCACAGTCAGCAGAAGGAAGAGCAAGGAGGCAGCCACGCCGGGCAGACTGTAGCCTGGGTAATCCACCATCCTCCCTGGAGCAAACACAGGAGAGAGTGTGGCTGTGATACCCAGCATGCCCTGCAGGTTCCACGCTGCTTGTTGTGGCTTGTTTGCTTGTCCTGCCAACTCGACACAAGCTAGTGCAACCATTCTCAACCTTTCTAATGCTGTGACCCTTCAATACAGCAGCTCCCCATGTGGTGACCCCCAACCATCGCATTGTTCTCTAGTGGCTGCTTCATAACTGTAATTTTGGTAGTTATGAATCATACTGTAAATATCTGTGTTTTCTGATGGTCTTAGGCCACCCCTGGGAAAGGTTCATTTGATCCTCAAAGGAGTCGCCACCCACAGGTTGAGAAATGTTGAGCTAGAAGAGGGACCCTCAGTGGAGGAGCTGCCTCCATCGGATTAGCCGGTGTACAAGTCTTTAAGGTGTTGTCTTGGTTAATGATTGATGAGGGTGGCCCAGCCCACTGTGGGCGGTGCTGCCCCTGGACAGCCAAACTGAGCAAGCCATAGGGGGCCAGCCAGGAAGCAGTATTGCTGCATGGTCTCTGCTTCAGCGCCTGCCTCCAGGTTCTAGCTGAGTTCCTGCCTTGACTCCCCCTTCATAGTAGATGGTAAACTGTAAGAGTAACCCTTTCCTCCCCAGGTTGCATTTGGTCTTTATGCTTATCACAGCAACAGAAAGCAAGGGAGGACAGTGTCCGATGGTGATTAAGAAAGCTTAATAAACAACCAACACCAAACCCGTCACTGTCAAACCATTGTCTGTCTCTAGTCTGTGTGCTTATTGATCGCAGCTGACCCCCTGCCTCACGTCTGACCTCTCCTGTGAGGCACGTTTGTAGGTACTCCTGAGGCTCCACCCACTGATGTCTCACATAGTCCAAGATGGCTGGCTTCTAACTTGTTGTGTAGCCAGGGATGGCCTTGAACTCCTCCCTCTACGTCTTGTGAGTACTGAGATCAAAATTCCATGCACCCGGAGGCAATACTGAAGAGCATGAGGCAGGAGGATGTCCACTTTGAGGCCAACCTGAGCTGGAGGAAGTTTCCTGGTCGAAATGAAAAGCAGTACCCAGATAGAGACGAAAATATTAAAAAGATACTCAGCCTGGTGTGGTGGCTCACTATCATCCCAGCACTCAGAAGGCTGAGGCAGGAGGATTGCCCTGAGTTGGAAGTCAGTAAGGGCTCTAGAGTGAGAGCCTGCCTCAGAACACTGCTCTCTGAAAAACGCGCAGTGGAGATCAACAGGAAGTGAGAGCCATCGTGACCGGTGGCTGTTTCCTGACAGGTCGCCAGCTGTTACACAGACCTTACTTCCTCATTTTAGTAGGCTTCTCCCAAATCCCAAGTCAATCCTTCTCTAGAGACTCTGCACGCCACTCACCTGTCTCTCTCTCCTTTGGGGGGAAACCGAGGCTCTTGCCTTGTGTTGTGTCTCTCACCCAGTGTCCCTCATCCACACAGCAGGTGTCTAAAGAAGGGTGAGGTCAGGACTTGCTGGCTGGAGAGGCAACCGTGGAGCAGCCCCAGGAAGCGGAGGCATCTTTGGGTTGGGTGAAGGGAGAGGTGAATGCTGCCAGCCTGAAGGCAGAGCCCAGTCCTCAAGGCTCACTCTGAAAGGAGACTCCTGTCAGACAGCACACTCACCTCCGCCCACCGCAATACACTCAAAAGCGAAACTCAGACGCCAGGTGGACTTTGGCTGGGCTCTCTCTGATTTCGCTAGACTTCTAGGCATAGATACAGCATTGGCACTTACCTTGTCAGAATGCCAGTGCTCAGGCTGGACCCTGCTCCACACCCTGTCCAGCAGGTAGGACCTGGCGCCTGGTAGTGCCCCCATATCACGGCTACCTTTGTCCTGCCCACGAGACTACTGAATTTCTATGGTTCTCCACATAGGGCAGGCTCCCCTCGGAACACAGTCTGTGGTCCTGCAGGGTTGGCAGCATGACCGTCTGTTTATACTCAATATTAACCCTACTGAAGAGAAAACTAGATCTTATCCCCACTAAAGAGAAAACTGAGGGGGCGACGTTCCTTCCCTGAGACCAGAGCATCAGGCCGAGGTGCCCTGTGTGTCTTGGTTGCTTTTTTTTTTTTTTAATCTCTTTTTCTGGAAAACAAAAAGCTTTTAAACAAGAAATCTGATAAGGTTTCTGACACAGTGTGTAGGAGGCTGCTGGGCGCCCCGTTGGGTGCTCTTCTTCCCACAGCCCTTCCTTGGGGCTCCCCTGAATTCTTCCATGCTGGGGGGGGGTCTCTAGATCACTCTCAAGAGCGGGTAGAACAGTGTTTAGCTTCTTTGGAAGAATTCTCCTCATTGTAACAGTGTAGCAGCAGAAGCACACAAAACACTATGGTTGGGTTCGAGCTGAGTGTCTTGATTCCTTCTCTCTCAGGATGCTTGGCCAATCCTGCTCCATCTGGCACACAGCTGCTGATCTTGGTGTACAGATAGTGGGTCCAGATGAGGCCCCGCAGGGCAGTATTGGAGGAGCCAATGAGAAGGACACAGGGCTGTTTCTCCACCAGACAGGAGGGTTGTGCCTTGTTAGTTTTATTTTGTCTTATTTATTTATTTATTTATTTATGTATGTATGTATGTATGTATGTATGTATTTATTTATTTTTGATACAGCATTTCTCTGTGTAGTCTTGGGTGTCCCGGAACTCACTCTGTAGTCCAGGCTGGCCCCAGACCCACAGAAATCTACCTGCCTCTGCTTCCTGAGTTTTGGGATCAAAGGTACATGCCACCACCACCCGACTTTGTAATGGTCAGTTTTAATTGTCAGCTTGACCCATGTAGAATGCCCTGTGAAGGGACTCTCTATGAAGGATTGCATAGATGGGGTTGGTCTGTGGGCAAGTCTGTGAGGGAGTAGAGGGTTAGTAGAGGCGGGAAGACCCAGTCCTGAGTGCTAGAGGCACCATTTCATGGACTGGGTCCTGAGCTGCATAGGAGTGAAGAGGCAAGGGGAGCTGAGCAGGCATTTTACAAGAGCAGAGCAGCCGTGACATCACAAG
>NC_022028.1:53980018-53985267 GCF_000317375.1 Microtus ochrogaster | reverse complement strand
TGACATCACAAGGGCAGAGCAGCCGTGACATCACAAGGGCAGAGCAGCTGTGACATCACAAGGGCAGAGCAGCCGTGACATCACAGGAGCAGAGCAGCCGTGACATCACAGGAGCAGAGCAGCCGTGACATCACAAGGGCAGAGCAGCCGTGACATCACAAGGGCAGAGTAGCAGTGACATCACAAGGGCAGGGCAGTCATGACATCACAAGGGCAGAGCAGCTGTGACATCACAAGGGCAGAGCAGCCGTGACATCACAAGGGCAGAGCAGCTGTGACATCACAAGGGCAGAGCAGCTGTGACATCACAAGAGCAGAGCAGCTGTGACATCACAAGGGCAGAGCAGCCATGACATCACAAGGGCAAGGCAGCAGTGACATCACAGGAGCAGAGCAGCCGTGACATCACAAGGGCAGGGCAGTCATGACATCACAGGAGCAGAGCAACTGTGAAAGCCCAGGAATTTGCAGTCAACCCGATTTTCTGAGATTTGCCACTTGAAGAAACTAAAGAAAGCAGGGGCTGGGGGCGGGGTAAGAGCAAGGGAAGGAAGGGAGAGAGGGAAAGAGAGAAGAAGGAAGGAAGAGGTGGAGGTCCGTTAGTCAGTGGTCCGTGAGACTTGCAGGCATTTAAGTTTCAGACTGGGCAGTTCTGAGCACTGGCGTCCATCCGTCTGCTACTGACTCTGGACTGTTGGGTCCGTCTCAGTACTAAAATCCTAAAAAGTTCTGACAAACATTCCTCCGAATGTTGAATTTCTCACTTAAAACTTTAATTGACTTTCAAATTTACTAAGAGATTTTACAAGTAGAAATTATTGTTTTCAACTCACCAATTACTGTTTTCTGAAAATGACAAAATTGACTTTGCTGCAGATATAAGCAAAGTGTCCCCAGAGGAGCTGGGAGGACCATGGGGTACGCCCCAATCCTTCAAACTCCCCAGGATCACAGAGAATCAGATTCCAACCAATACTTAATTCCTGTTCCCATAACTATGAACGTGCCGGGCCTCTTGTCACTTTGGCGCGCACCACCCGCGCACCACCTGCGCACCACCTGCGCACCACCCTGCTAAGGGAGAACCTCCAGGCACTCAGCACTTGTCACTTGCCCCGTCAAGGCCGGTCAGGCTGTTTGTCCTCTTGGGGCCATAGATTCCCCCACCGACCCTGGAAGGTTCAGCTTGAACCCAGAGCTTCAGATTGGAATACTGTTTCACGGAAATCAGCGGCTCCTTCTAGCTCCCTCTCTCAAAGCAGCTCATGGCTGCCCTCTCCAGAGAAGATGCTTTCCCCGAGGACCAAACCAGAGAAGTGCGGCCCACTTCGGACATTCAGGCTCATGTCGCACTGGGAATAAGAGGAGATATCCTATTTGAGAAAATAAAATTAGAAGTAAAGCTTACTGGATACTAGCATTTGCACCCCTGAAACCTATCCCTTTTTTTGTCCTTTCCCTTGGCTGCTGTTTTGATCACGTGGCCTCATGGCACCATCTCCGTGAAATGTACCCCAATGACGACAGCTCCACGTGTGACCAGTAGGTGACAGATTTTTCCAAGACAAGGTGCTAGTGTTTCAAGGTGGCCGAAGAGACAAGTCACCTTTTGGCTAAGGTCTGAAGAGCTGTGCCCCCAAACCTCACAAATATTAACTTTCAACTCATCATTGTATCTAATTGTGGTTTTGTATTTCATAGCAAACTCAATTCAGGGCCTGGAGAAATGGGGCAGGAGTAAAAATAATGAGTCTTGTCACCAACTACGTTCAAGGACCCCAGAGGAATTCCAGGACCAAAGCTTTGTTGGGGAGGGTGTGGGGAAGACGGAGCGATGGAGAGAGGCTGCTTCCTCACCTTCAAAGCTGCTGCCATGTTTCCTTGCCAGGGATTCTTAAAACACACCTCAAAAATGACCAGCTCTTCTCTCAGAGTCAGCCCAGACTCCAAGAGTAGATCACGGAGGCGTGAGTCCTCCAACAGCTCAAAAAAGGCTTTGGAGGAGTCAAGAGCATCCGAGGACGGTGAGTGGCCTGGAAGGTTCACAAAGGGCTGCAGGGGCAGAAGGCTGAAGTATGAGGGACGCTGTAGTCTCAATATTAGGGTGAAAGTTCCTTGCAAATACATACAAAGTGCAGTAGTTAACAGGGAGGAAGGAAAATGACATCTCCGAGGCTATACTCCCCCCTATTTAACTCATATCACTGGAAGAAGTTGGCAGCTGTTTAGTTTCATGAATCCATGTGGATTTAACACACTGTGTCTGGGTCTAATTTCATTCTAAATAGGAAAACTTGACTCTGCCTGCAGACTCCCCCCCCCCATAACTGATAAACCCACTAACGTCCAGGACACAAAATCAACAGACAAAACCAATAGCTACTCCTGCACACTGGCAACAGGTTTTCTAAGAAAGAAATTGTGAAAGGAATTCAACCCTTGATTGTCAAAATTTGAAGCAAACTTAAAAAAAAATACTGATGAAAATAATTGAAGAAGTCAGACTTGCTGGGGCCCTGTATCCCTGCCTCAGTGCGATGAACCACAAGTTCAAAGTGGGCCAGGGCTGCAGCGTAAGTCCTAGGCCAGCCTAGCTGAGACCCTGTCTCAGGATTATACTACAGTTTTATGCTGGGGTTAATTTAGTGGAGGAGCACATCCCTGGCATGAGATGAGGCCCCAAATTTAATCTGTAGTACTCAAAAAAATAATGAAAAGAAAAATAAACCGAAGAAGATACAGAAATGAAAACCCTTGCCGTGTTCGTTGTCTCGAAGAATTAATTAATATTGTCAAAATGTTATTCTACTGAAGACAATTTAATGATTCATGCCGTCTCCACCGAAACAACCATGACACTGCCACAGAGCTGTAGAAATCAGTCCTAAAATTACACAGAATCATGGGAGACCCCAATAGCCACGACAATCTAAAGCAATAGAAAAGCAGACCTGGGTGTGATCCTGAGCTGCTCAGGGTGCACAGGATGACCTGGGAGGGGGTGCTAGAATGGAAGAACTCTGCAGAACCCTAAAATGTACCGAAGCCACAGAACTGGCCCGGGTCCAGTGTGGAAGGACTCTGATGCTGGGAACTGTGGGGCAATCCGAGTGGGAGAGTGAAGACAGACAGACAGACAGACAGACAGACCTGTAGCTGGAATATAGATATAACCCACACACATTCGGCAATCTTCATCTGAGTCCCCTTTGGCTCTGAGGCCCTGCTCGCCCCATGGGAACGTGTGGCAATGTGAGTTCGTCCACTCTGTTTTCTCAACACACATTTTTTGTGTGGCCCAAGCTTTGTGGTCTGGGTGGTAGAGAGTAGGATGGAGCTGTGTCGCGCGGTGGGCAAGCTGTCACAGGCTTGGACATGGGCATCAGATGGGTGACATCCACAGTACTTGTTCCTTTGTGTCCCGTGGGGTCTGTTGGAACTGACATCAGTGGGACTCCCCAGAGGCCTCTGACCTCTCTAAGCTAGAATAGAAGTCCAATGCTCTGACCAATGCTCCCCCAGCCTTAGGGTACGCTTCTTGTAATATATTCCATTCTGTGTCCTGAAGGAGCTATGACTGGTGGCTCACCACAGTTTAATGTCACCAAGGAAAGTCATTCAGGTGACTCCAGAAATCCCCTCAGACATATGAGAATCTAGAGTTGGGAGAACAGGAAACCACAGACAAGGTTCAAATCTATTTCTAAATTCTGTTTCTAAACTTCCTTTCATCACAGAGAATGGGAACTCAAAGTCATCCTCTGAAGTCTGAGTTTAATGATCTCCTGAGCAAAACCAGCAGCCGGGAACTTGGCAGCATCATAAGTTGCTGAGTGGCACTGTGTATTTGGAAATTCTTTAAACTTACCACACACTTGCCAAGAGGATGGCATTGCAGAAGCTAGCAAAAGATAGATGCAAAAATTGTGTTTGGATTTGGCTCTGAAAAGGGGCCAACCTATATCATAACATTGTAGCATCAGCCTCTCAGTCTGGAATTATCCCGTGGAATGCTCCTGCCTCCAGGAGATGGGAACCTAACACTCAGTGGACAGAACTGCACTGTGGGTCTCCTCATAGTGACCTGGGAATTAAAACCACATGCCCAAAGTGTCTGGCATGATCAGACCATCAGCAGTCAGAGGGTGACTGCCCTCCTGGTCTGTGGGGGTCTTTGTATGGCTAGATAGGACCTCACACCACAGTGTGGAAGTGTGGAAGACCTGCCCTAAGCAGTCTGCGTCCAACTGACATTAAACAACCCATCCAGCCCAGCTGCCACACTCAGAGATACACTCTATATTTTCACGTTAGTGATTTTTAAATTTATTCTGTCTTCACTAATGTATTTTAGACCGAACTTAACTTGGGATAGAAAAGTAAGTTTGACTAACATTCCCAAACTCTTGAAATTTTTTTGTTCAGTTTTTCTAAAGACTCCCTTTCTGAATAAATTAAGAAATTTCTTCTTGAAGAGACTCATTTCTTGAGATCATACGTAGAGAATGTGTTATTAAATAGTGGATTGCGTAGGACCTATTGGCTAGAATTCTTTGCCTAGCAACAGATGTGTCAACCTGAACGACCTTTCTGATTGGCTGAAAATGAAGCAATTGGATTTTACTCCCTTTCCCTTCTTGTTAATTCTGCCTCAGTCTGTGACCTCTTCTGACCCCACCAAACAGCAAAAAGAAAATGGCCACAAGTGGAGCCCTGGTGTTAAGACTTTTCTTCATGGCTGTCCTGATGAGGCCCCAGAAGTCATGGGCTATCAAAGGTAAGTGCTAAGCAAAGCAGAACCAGGGATGGTAGACGGTGAGCATTTGCAAGACAGTGTTTGGGCTGAAGAGCAAGAGTGACAGGCGTCCTGTGGGTCTGAATCTGAAGGTTATAACACAGCTATAGTTCAGGGGAAATCCTTCCTTCCAACGTGGAGTAGGGCCCACTTCGTCCAGCAAGACAAGCCGAGGCATGCGTTGTTGAGGACCGCCATCGCAACAGAGGCCAGACTTTGGGGTGATGGAGAAGTCATTTTTAAAAGGCACCAACAAGGGCATATATCTGGGCTTTAATTTTTTAGAGAAAACTAATGTTAGAAGTCCTACACAATGTTGTGAAGATTAAGTAGAAAAGCACTTGGGAGGCAGAGGCAGGCGGATCTTTGTGAGTTCGAGACCGGCCTGGTCTACAAGAGCTAGTTCCAGGACAGGCTCCAAAGTCACAGAGAAACCCTGTCTCGAAAAACCAAA
>NC_022028.1:53969397-53979918 GCF_000317375.1 Microtus ochrogaster | reverse complement strand
AGGATGGGCAGGCGAGTGTGTTTAACTGATTGACCCTTGGGGCGGTGGTGGCAACGCCCACCCCTTGGTGTGACACAGCAGAGGCTGCAAGGTCAGAGGTCACCACTAGTGAGTTACACCTGCCGGAGAGTAGCAGCTTGAGCCAGCGGAGACTACACAGCGGACTCTGTCATCGTCTCAGAGGAAATACTGAGTGCTGGTGCAGACACCTGCTCTGAGCAGGGCTCTGCGTCCAGGGGACCCGGTCGATGGCTTTAGGCCGGAAAGAAATAAGTAAGGTCGAGTCTTAGCTCCAGCCGTGCAGCAGCCGCTTGGGCTTCTATTGCCCAAGGACTTAGGAAGGCAGATGCTCTTCCTGTGTGGGTGTGGCTGGAGGGAAGGGGCATCTAGAATATATGTTTGTGCAGAGAGGCAACTGTAAAATAAATCCCTGGGTCAAACATTAAAATCGGCCCCCTTACTGCTAAAGACAACAGAGAAGCAGTGGCCTCCTCATCTCTCTCACGGTTGGTTATTCTCCTTGTCAATCATAATAGACCGTGTCCCACAAAAGCTTAGTCATACTCTAAGTGGTGTTTAGATAAAGGTCAAGTTTCAAGGTCAACCCAGGGATGCCCCTTCTCACAGAGGAAGCTTTGGAGTGACCTCACAACATTGCAAGTTCTCTGTCTCAACCTCCTGGGCACCTCGGGCTCCACTTACATCTTTAAGGGTCTAGTCTGTGGGGCTTAGAGCAGTTTCTGTCCACAAACTGTCAGCAGTGTTTGTTAGAGGCCTGAGGAGGTGCTAAGAAAGTTTTTGTCTCAAACCAATCCAGGTGGAGCGGGACTCCAGCAGAGCTCAAATATTGATCTGCTCCTATCACAGGGTAGGGAAAGGGATCAGGTGTTCCAGAGTTCCTAATCAATCCTTTCAAATAACTTCTCCCTTCGGAGAGCACAGCACCAGGAGAAAAGACACTGGTGGCTGGTGTGCCACCTGAGTGATTGACATCCACACAGCAGGGAGCCAGGAACTTTCTTTTTTATGCAGTGCTGCTAGATTTCTAAAGTCCTGAGGTCATTAGATGTTCACTCAAAACTATGTCTTCTGAATCAACCTGCCTCTCCCTCAAGGCTCAGGGAAAATTGCAGAAGAGAGGGCAGAAAGAACCTAAGAGCCAGAGGATGGGGAGGGCCCCGTGAGACGCTGTCTTTCAGGTGTGAGGAGTCTGTTGCTTACAGGAATGAATTTGCAGTGGCTGTGGTTACCTGCCCAAACCAGTTAAACAATCCAGCAGGGATTGGGAGGGGATCTGAAGGCCCCGCCCTCGCCAAGGAGTTGTTTACAGCTGATAGCTGCTGAGGAAGAGTTTTCTTTTGGGGTGTGTGTGTGTGTGTGTGTGTGTGTGTTGGGGGGGTGGCTCATGCTTCCATGGGTGGCCTCATACACAGGCACACGAGGACCACACTAACTTGACTGGTGGGTTGATGAAGGCTGTGCCTTGCCTCCCTCATCCATTCCTCCTCTTTAGACAGCTCCTTTCTTTCTCACCTCCCTGCTTTGCTCAGCATGGACGTCCATCACCAGACCTTGTCTCCTAAACCCCAGCATTTCCTCTGCTATTCTACGTGTGCCAGCCCCCATTGACCCCCTCCTACGCACACACGTGGGCCCTCCGTCTTCCTTTTCCATCTCCCTCCCTAACTTGCTTTCCTTTCTTTTCAGAAGAGCACAGAATCATCCAGGCGGAGTTCTTTCTTTCCCCAGACGACAAAGGAGAGTTTATGTTTGACTTTGACGGTGATGAGATTTTCCACGTGGATATTGGAAAGTCGGAGACCATCTGGAGACTTAAAGAATTTGGACAGTTTGCCAGTTTCGAAGCTCAGGGTGCATTGGCCAACCTAGCTGTGGACAAAGCTAACCTGGAAATCATGATAAAGCGTTCCAACCACACTCCAGCCGCCAATGGTACCCCCTTCTCCTCTGCATCCCTCCTCCTCAGAGCTTTAAGACAGATGCTCTGGATATCTCTTTCCCTAAGCTCGCTGAGACCTAAGCTTGCTCAGCTCAGCAAACCCAATCCTCAGACCACTGGCTCAGAGATGTTGGACCCTCAGGGCTTTTCTGTTCTGGTCTTGGCTTATTCACCCACTGTCTCTCATAAAGTCATTGCCCCGAGTCTACACAGAGGAAGTTAGGAACAGGTTGGGGGTGGGGGTGGGTGGGTATCACACCACAATGCTGACTCCTAAATGATGGAGCTGGGTATAGGATGGCATGACTCCTCAGGGCACAGCTTCAGAGTCCTGAGGTAGAATTGTACCATGCGCCAGAGTGGAAAGGAGGGGAACACGCTGAGGGACGGAAAGCTGATTTGTGTCGTGTCCCCCACAGTGTCCCCAGACGTGACTGTGCTCACCGACAGTCCAGCGAGCCTGGGGGAGCCCAACACCCTCATCTGCTTCGTTGACAAGTTCTCCCCGCCGGTGGTCAATGTCACCTGGCTTCGGAACGGACAGCCTGTCACCACAGGCGTGTCAGAAACCGTCTTCCTACCCAGGGATGATCACCTCTTCCGCAAGTTCTACTATCTGACCTTCCTGCCCTCCACGGAGGATTACTATGACTGCAGGGTGGAGCACTGGGGTTTGGAGGAGCCTCTGCTCAAGCACTGGGGTACGGCACATCGGTTGGTTCACGTTAGGACATCCTGCGGTGATGCTGGGTTCTGGACCCTTAGCACTCTCAGGGTAGGGATGGGAGCAGCTCAGTGGAACAGCACTCGCTTCTCATGTATGGGCCTCAAGTTCAATTCCCAGCACCACAAACTAAGAGTTCAGTGTTTCATAACGTTGATTTATACCCTTCTCCTCTCTCGTTAACCGGACTCCTCCACTTAAAAAAAATCACATGTGTGGGTGTTTGCCTGTGTGTATGTCTGTGTATCATGTTTGTGTCCGGTGCCCTCGGAGGTCAGATCCCCTCCAACTCAAGCTATGGACAGTTGTTAGTTGCCGTATGGAAGCTGGGACTGAAACCCAGGTCCCCTGCAAGAGCAGCCAGTTCTCTTAACTGCGGAGCCACCCCTCCACCCTCAGAACGCATTCTCTTTATTACACTGGTCACCACTGCTATTCCCTACCGCAGTAATTGACAGCTACTTTGCTTTATTTTTTTTTCCCAGAATTTGAAGAGCAAACCCTCCTCCCAGAAACTAAAGAGAACGTGGTGTGTGCTCTCGGACTGTTTTTGGGTCTAGTGGGCATCATTGCCGGGGTTGTCTTCATCATCAAGGGTATGCAAAGACGGACAGCTGCAGACCGCCGCCAAGGAGCCCTATGAGACAGCTGGAGGTGGGTTATGTGCAGTCGGAGGCGCATGGGTGTGAGGGTATTGGAGGGAAGAAAGTATATGGGGGGGTGATGGAGCCTTTTGTTGGAAGGGATCAAGCCTTAGCATTGGCTGATATCACAAACCTCCAGGATCCACGATCCCTTTTGTGGGTGTTCCTGGATCACATTTTGAGTCTTGGAAATTTTCTTCAGCTCCCAAGACCATTGACTCACTGAGAACGCAGTACCCTGGTGACTTGGGGAAGTTAGTCCCCAGACTCAGGCACTTCTGAACTCAGTGTTCCAAGGCGACAGCCGTGCCGCCGGAGTCAGAAGTCTTTGGAGTTAGCCTCTTGGATCCGTGGCATGAATTGGAAATCTCTTGAGCCAATGACTGGAATTGACCCTTTAGGATGAAAGATGCTTCTAGGGGGATCTAGGAAGAGGCAAGGCATGATGACCTTTGCGCAAAATAGGGTTAGCAGTTCATGTTGGGAGCCCAAATCGACACTTAAGGACTTTCGCAGCGTCAAATGATTAAGGGGGCAAGGAAGGAAGCTGACTCCTTGGTAAGCATGTGTGTCCCACCACAGGCGATGCCTTCAATAGAAGCGGAACAAGGAAACTTGCTGAGCCTCAGTTGTTCACCTCAGCGGAAACCTGCACCTTCTGCAGTCTTGGCCTTAAGCCTCGACAATGGCGGCAGGTTCTCTGCCTCCTTCCTGTGTTTTCTATTTTCCATCCTCTGCAGTCACCACCTAATTCCCCTGACAAATATCACAACATTCCTCCTCTGCTGTGGAACTCTCAGAGCACTGCATGGAAGGATCTTCTGCTCTTTTAAGGCTTGCTGTTTCTCCAAACTGTGGGGTTTTTTTTCCCCTACAAATAATAAACATCTTGGATAGGTTGCAAGGTGTTTTTCATGTCTGATCAAGTTTTTGGTGGAGAGGAGGGGCCCGATTAATCTGTGTGCTCCCTCCAAGTCTGAACGTCCAGTGCCTTCACAAGCGCTGGGTTCTACAGATGCTATTGTTTGAAGATGAGTCCTCCCCTAACAAACCCCAGAGCAGGGCTGCTGTGCTACAAACTCAGGATCAATGTGGGGAGATCTATAGGGAGCTTCCCTGCCCCCACCCATTTTATACACGTATGACATTCTCAAAGAAAGTTTAAAGAGATTCAGTATGCAAATAAGGTCAGCACTAACTGGACTCAGTATGTATCTATGTGCACATGCATGCATTTATATATGCCTGCATGCGTATGTGCCTGTGTGTGTACGTGCATGCGTGTATATGTGCCTGCGTACATATGTGCCTGTGTGTGTATGTGCCTGCGTGTGTATGTGCCTGTGTGTGTATGAAGAAAGTCATGGATTCTAGAAGTGAGAGGAAGTGTTTGAGGGATCATGGAAGGAGCTGGAGGAGAGAGGGATGGGTGGAAATGATGTAAATATATAAATATGACATACTTATGTCTAAGCACCCCAAGTAATTTTTTTTAAAGAAGAGATTCAGAATTGATACTTGGATCACGTTAACAGAATCAGTGAACACAGTCCACACTAACTGAATCAGTAAATACAGTCTACACTATCTGAATGAGTGAACGCTGTCCACACTAACTGGATCAGTGAATGCAGTCCACGCTAAATGAAAAATGGGGAAAAGCACTTGATGGCCTGGATAGACTCAGAAAATGAATTGTGTGAGAACTTAGCATTTGGATTTAAAGGTTTTTTCTTTTTCTTGAAATAACTGCTATCTTATGAAATATGTAATAAAAAGAAATTTATTTGATCTGGGAAAAGCCAGCTGTCCTGCTTTTCCCATTAGACACAGGCACAGATCACTCGATGCTTCCCCACTTGGCACATAGGGCACACTGTGGCATTATAGTGTTGGGCAGTGAAAAAAATGGCAAAATAAATAAACAAAAGGTATTAGGATTTCAAAGAATACAAAATTTAATTGGTTCCTTTTTGATATAACCAGATACTTAAGAAGTAAAAAAAAAATAACAGACAAAAGTATGGTGATATTTCGTTTGTGTTGTAACAAAGTTTGCCTGATGAGCACCTGAACGCAGAGCTAGCCACACTAGTCAGCCATGCAGGCCAGGCAGTGGTGGCTCACACCTTTAATCCCAGGACTCGGAGGACAGATGGATCTCTGTGAGTTCAAGGCCACCCTGGGCTACTTGAGATTGAATCTGTCTAAAAGAGAAACAGAGCTCACACAAAGGTGATCCCAGCATTTGGGATTCTATGCCTTAAATCCCAGCACTAGGGAGGTGGAGACAGGAGTGATATGGCTGGGTAGAGAGAGGAATATAAGGCAGGAGGAGACAGGAGCTCAGATGCAGACTGAGGGTTCAGCCTGAGGATTCAGCCTGAGGTTTCGCAGAGACAGGATCGCCCTGTGGTCTGAACATTGGTAGAGGTAAGAACTCTCTAGTGGCTGGCTGCTCTGCTTCTCTGATCTTCCAGCATTAACCCTTATATCTGACTCTAGGTTTTTTATTAAGACCAATTAGATTTCATGTTACAGCACCAGACAAGGACAGGGTAATTTAAGGGGACAGGACAGGGGAGAGGAGGGAACTTCTGCAGGCCCAGACACGGGCTGAGCAGGCCATCAGGGAGCACAGTCTGCAGGGTCCAGAGCCAGGACAAGGCAGGTCCTGGTGGAGCACTGCCAATGGAGGAACTTGAGCAGGCAGGACATGATTTCAGACATGGAGACAGGAGAGCTCCTTCCTTCAGCCTTGTCAGCTCACCTCAGCTCCGGAGTCCTGCAGAGCACAGGGGACAGTGGCATTTTCAGACCCAACTCTGCAGTGGCTTCTCTCCCCCTCCCCACAGGCCTCCCTGACAGCATGGTCGTGAGCAGAGAGAACTTCTCACACCCCAGCCAAAGCTGCTTCAGAGCCCAGGCCTTCAGTAAGTGCAGGGAACAAGGCTCGGTGCAAACCGCCTGGCCGGACCCTGGCGGGGCCCAGAGGCTCTTCCTTCCCCTGTGCGTTTCTCAGCCTGTTCCCTGCCTGTCAGTCTTTCTCTTATCTGCAAGCCACTGCTCCTCGGGTTGCTCTCCAGCACCCACAGAGAGGTGCGTTCCGAAGCTGCTTAGACTTTGAGCTCACCTGGGGCATGGCCATCTTCACAGAGGCTCTACCGACTCCCTGGTAACTAACCTTAGCGAAGCCACGACTCTCCCCTGAAATGCTATAGGGAAAGTTGGCCCCACCAGGCTCCTCACCTCTCAGGTTCCTTGAGTAGACGAACAGCCCCCCTGGGAGGGACAGCAGACCCAGCACCAAGACCACAGCTCCACTCAGCATCTTCTTCCGTGCCGACGTGGACTGAGCCCCTGAGGAGGGAAGCCAGGTGTGGGCTTTTAATCTCAAATTCAACACCCCTCATTGAGGTCCTGATATTCAGAGCACTAGGGGAGCTAGAACCGGCCGCTTCTGGGAAGATATTTCAGAATCACATGAAACAGTGGAAGACTAGCTGCAGCTATGGATGGGAATGCAATATCTGGTGTTGCTTTATAAATCTACACTATCCCTTATAAAGAAACTCATGACGTCATTTCTCCTAGCACGGTGACTGGGTAGTGTTGCCTGGGTTCCACTTTACTCTTAATAATGTTGTCCGGAGGAGGTGGCTCTAATTTCAGTTCCTTTCTGGAGTTGTGGTCTAAACCTTAGAGGTACACTTTTCTCTGATTCTTGCCAGAGAACCTAGCTCATGCTGTGTGCTGTACTGGGGATATCTGTCATCACTGACACATCTTCACCCAGCCTATCTAAATATTTTATTTTTCAATGGTTTTCTATTTGGGAACATTACCACATAGCTCCCGACTTAATCAGCCCGTATGTGGTTGTAGAGATGGAACTAGGCGAGGAATAAAAGCCAGTAACTTGGAATTCTACCCATCTTTCTCTGTGGAATAAGCCACTCCCCCTTTCTGGTGGGCAGGGATTCTGGGGGCCAGAGAGAGCTGACAGGTAGGGGTAAGCCACGCCTCTCCCGGGTGGGCGGGGACTCGCTGGGTCAGGAGCTTCCCACTCACTCCACTCCACTCTGGCAGGGCTGGTCAGGCTGGGATGCTCCACCTGGCAGGTGTAAACCTCTCCACTCTGAGGAACCGTCTCCAGCATCACCAGGGTCTGGAAGGTCCAGTCTCCATTCTGGATCAGGCCCGTGGTCACGACCCCAGCCTTCTCCTCCTGGCCGTTCCGGAACCATGTGATTTCAATCTGGCCTGGGTAGAAGCCTCTCACAGAGCAGACCAGGAGGTTGTGGTGCTCCAGGGGCTCTGTCTTTGCCGGGTACACAGTCACCTGGGGCTCAGCTAGAGGAGAAGGGGAGGTGAGAATAAGTCACGTGAATGTTGTACCACACTCACATGCACACACACGTGTAATTAAAAAAAAAAAAAAAACCTCATATTTTCAAAAAGTTAAGCAGCATCGGGCCTGGTTAAAATGTGGATGGGAGAGCCTGCAAACCACTGAGGAAAACGCTGGAAACCAGAGCTGTGGACGGTGGGTGAAGCTTAGTGTTTTAGCTAGGACTACTATTGCCGTGAAGAGAAACCATTACCATGGCAACCCTTGTAAAGGGAAACATTTAATTTGGGTGGCTTACAATTCAGAGGGTCAGTCCATTATCATCATGGTGGACATGCCAGCGTGCAGGCAGATCTGCAGCTGGAGAAGCAGAAGAGTGTCCTGGATCTGGCAGACAACAGGAAGTGGTGTAGCACTGAGTGATGCTTGAGCAAGAGAAACCTCAAGGTCCACTCCCACAGTGACACACTTCCTCCAACAAGGCCACACCTACTTCAACAATGCCACACCTCCTAATAGTCCCTTTGGGGGTTGTTTTCTTTCAAACTACCACCCTTAGAGAAGGAAAGGACTTTCCCTGCCAGTGTGAACCATGTAATAGAAACACAGAAATGAAAGAAACGGGCATTAAAAATAAAGGAGAGGTATTTCTTTTTATAATTTTTAAATTTTATTTCTACTTTTACATAATTAATTAAACTTGTCCTTACACAATTTCACACAGGTACACAATACATTCTGTTCGCCGCTGTCCCGCTATTTTCCCATCACTGATCCTCCACCACGAATCTCTCTCTTTTGCACATTTGTGTCTGTTTTGTTCTGAAATATTTGGCAACACACAAAGAAACAACAACAGTCTAACAAATTGTGCTAACCCGCCTCACCCAAAGAAGAATCTGCCGTTACTTCGTTATGAGCGGTACTACATAAAACAGCAACGCAGTGCATTAGGAACAAAATTGTGCCTAAAAGCGAGCTTCACATCATTAAAAAAGATTTATCTTCATTTCTTTATAACTAACTGTGTTTGTGTGTGCATGCCACAAGCCTGCTAGTGCCTGTGGAGGACAGAAGAGGGTGCGGGCCCTGGAGCTGGAGCTACAGGCAGCTGTGAGTGAGCTACCTACTTTGGGTGCTGGAAACTTGAACCTGGGTCCTCTGGAAGAGCAGCAAGTGCTCTTAACCCCTGAGCCATCTCTCCAGCCTGTCTAACCATTTCAATGATGTAAAAATACATATGCCAAGAAAGGAAACAGACAAAGGGGGGACTTTTAAAAAGACTTTATATTTTAAATTATGTGTGTATAATATGTGTATGTGTGTGTGCAATACTCATGGGGGCAGTAGAGAGACTCAGATCCCCTGGGGCTGGAGTTGCAGGCTTCTGTGAGCCGCCCACCATAAGGACTGAGAACTGTGAGAACAGAACATGACCTGAACCTTGAACTCTCTGCTGCCGCTGGAGGACCTTTTGACCAAAAAGAAGATCACAAATGTTTCAGAGTCTCTCTCTCTCTCTCTCTCTCTCTCTCACACACACACACACACACACCCTTTCACCTGTGCCTGTGCACCTCCAGCCCAATGTTTACCTTTTAAGTTCAACAGGAACCAATCAACAAGTTGGTAGTTATTTCTGCACCTGTCCACTGAGGCCCGATAATTGTCCAGGACGTCCTTCTGGCGATTCAGGTCCTCAGCTATGGGCTTCCCCAGCTCTGTCACTGCCAGGAACTTCCCAATGTCACTGTCAAAGTGGGCAAACTCTTCCTGGTTATAGATGAATCTGGTCACAGTCCTCACACGCTCCGTCCCGTTGAGGTAACAACACTCAGCCTTCAGCTGCAGCAGGAAATGTGCTGTGGCGACAGGGACACACTATTACAGGCTGTGTGGGAGGAGACTCAAGCAATATCCCAAACCGGGAGGTCAGCAAAGGGAACTGTGACGCCTGCAAGGAACTCGCCTCCTGTACCCTCTAATTCCTAACTACACCACCACAAGTCCAACTTGAACAACTGAAGCAGTTGGAAAATATTGGGTTTTGTTATTGCTGTTGCGATAAAATATCCTGACAAAGAAAACATAGCCGAGAAAGGGATTGTTTGGATGATAATTTCAGGGTATAGTCTAGGACTGCCAGCAAGCCTAGGCGAGAACTTACAGCATCATGTCCACAGGGAGGGTCAGAGAAAGAATATGCACAAGGAGCCTCACGTCTCTCATCTAGCTTCCTCCTATCTTCAGGGCGCCCACCTAGGGAATGGTGCCGCCCACAGTGGACTGAGTCTGCCTACAGCAGGTAACAATCAAAACAGTTTCTCACAGACATGTCCATGGGCAACCCTGATATAGATAATTCCTCATTAAGATGCTCTTCCCATGTGATTTAATTCGAGTTGTGTCAAGTTGATAGCTAAAACTAAACATCACAAAAACCATGTGGGACAGGGACCCCCTTCTGAACCACCTGCTGCCCCTTCTCATGCCCACAGGTCTTCACCCTCTCCTGAAATAGCACCCACCTAGAATCATCTATAAAACAACCCTGAGTACTGGCCTTGTGGCAGGCCTTGCTGACCCTGGGAACCCTACAAGGGAAAATTCAATCTCTTCTTTCTGCTCTTGGAGCTAAAAATTGTGGAAGTGATGAAATTATCTAAGGATGAGAAAATTCAAACAGAGGCAGAATAACAAGGCAGATGCTAATGACACGACACAGAAGGACATTAGGGGTGGCTTTTCAGATATGTAAGTGGATCCGCTAGCTGTTGTAGAGGCAGATCCCTGGGACAATGAGCTGGTGGGATGGTAACACCAGCACAGAGGGAAACAACAG
>NC_022028.1:53950804-53968317 GCF_000317375.1 Microtus ochrogaster | reverse complement strand
AGTCATCCCTGTTTACCCTGAAACTCACTCTGTAGACCAGGCTGGCCTTGAACTCAGAGAAATCTGTCTGCCTCTGCTTCCCAAGTGCTGGGATTAAAGGTGTGCAACACCACCACCCAGTTTACACAGACATTCATATCCATATTCTATAGTTTCAGGATGGCAGAAAAGCCCCAAGTCTCTGCACTACTGTGCTTAGCCTGAGGGGCTTGAATAAAGTCTCTTCCACTTTCTGCATCTCTAGAGTGTGGATAACCATGCCACAAGCCTAAAATTGTCTAGCTATGGCCTAAGCAACTCAGCAAAGGTCTCTACACCTTAGGACTCCAGGCCATAGCTGTCATTAATCAACTGCACTGAGTACACTTTTGAGTTCTACTGTAACCAAGCTCCAAACATCCACTGCCCTGACTTTCTACAGCCTACTGTCTTAGTGTTCTATTGCTGTGAAGAGATACCATGACCACAGCAACTCCTATAAAGGAAAACATGAAATTGGATGGCTTACAGTTCAGAGGTTCAGTCCATTATCATCACAGTGGGACACAACAGTGTGCAGGAGGACATGGTGCTGGAGCTGAGAGTCCTACGTGCTGGCCAATAGGCAAGGGGAGGTGGTCTGTCTCACTGAATATAGCTTGAGCATAGGAGACCTCAAAGGCCACCCCCATAGTGACAAACTTCCTCCAACAAAGCCATGCCTCCTGATGGTGTCACTTCCTATGAGCTTATGGGGGCCAATTACATTCAAAGTACTACACCTATTTAAATGAGAAAAACAACTTATTACAAAATCCAGTAACAGTGGAAGAAGCAAATGTTACACTGGTTGTACATGCACCAGAGAAAGAGCACAAGAATCAGTAAAGGAAACGCAACACCTCTAAAATCACAATTCTCCATAGGCAGATCTCTGATGGAAGCATACGGAGTGTCTGGGAATTCAAAATAATGACACAATTACAAGGTACATCCAAATAAAAGAAGCTCAAAGAACCCCCAATAGCTCTCGCCAAAATAGTCCCTCACTGAAGCATATCATACTCAGACAAGATTGTTGGAAGTACCAGAAAACATAGACTACTACTGCAGTCTCAAAGATGGGGCTGAGTCACCAGGAGAGAGGGAATACTGTGGGACAAAGAACACACACACACACACAGGGGTGGTGGTAGGGGAAATGGAGACAGAGACCAAATCAGAGAGAGACAAACAGACACAGAGAGACAGAGAGAACTGTTCTTAAAACAAGAGACAACTACCAATTTACATAAAATGAATGCCCCTTAGACTTATATCAGATTTCCTGGAAGAACCCTTATAGGCTTGAAGAGAATAGGAAAAATTATTGAAAAAAAGCTCCCTTTTGAGTAAGACTATTATATACAGAAAGACTGTCCTTGTTTAAAAAACATTAAGAGAACTAGAAAGAAACAAAATAGAAAGCACAAAGAACATAATGAAAATTACGGAACGACGTTCCTATCTTATAAGAACCTTAAATAATGGGTGGGGGAGAAGGCTCAGTGAGTAACACTGAGTAACAGTGAGTAACTGAGTAACACCGAATGACAGAGAGCAACAGAGAGGAACAGCACCTGCCAGCAAGCCTGATGAAACCCACATGTTGGAAAGAGAGAACTTAGCCCTGAAAGTTGTCCTCTGACCTCTGTGTATATAGCAAAGAAAAAAAAAGAGGGAGAAGGAAGGGAAGGAAATGTAATAAAAATTAACTTTGAATACAAATGAATTAAATACATCAATCAACTAATATTTACTGGCTGAAAGGATAGGAAAAATAAGACTCAACTATGTACTGGGTACAAGAAACTCATCACCTTTACAAACAGGTTACATAGAAGCTAGGAATGAAGGCTGGGAAGACACATCACACAGATGGAAAATAAAAGTGAGACAAAGTAACAGTACTTTGCCTGGTCAAGAAGATGTTACATTTTGAAAAGTGAAAAAAAACAATGAAGGTCGTTGCATATTGACTCAATGATACATTTAACAAAGCGGTTTATTAGATATAAATAGGCACGTATCATGAACCCGATAGGGGAGCACCATAATATAGAAATCAAATATTAATAGATCTAAAGAGAGAAATAGATCTAAATTAGAAATATATTAATAAACAGGGTTGTCAACATGCCATTCTCCTCAACGAACAGAGAATCATCAAGGAAACTGCTAAGTTTAATTATAGGGCACAGTCAATGGACCTGACAGAAGTCACAGAACACCATCCAAGGGCAGCAGGGCACACAGCTGTCCTAGCCACATGTGCACACTCCTGAGGACAGAGAACATGGCAAGCCGTAAATGAGGGCTCAATAAATTTTGCATCAAAATTTATTACTTGCATCAAAATTTATTACTTGCATCAAAATTATATTAAATGCATCATCCATCATCCCAGCCCAGAATAAAGTAAAACTACAATAAAAAACAATTAGGAAAGTGGAAACAGTAGAACCAGGGGTGGATTATACATGTCCCTAAATAAGCGATATGTAACTGAAGAAACTAAGAGGGAAAATAAAGAACTTTCCAGAAAGAAGCAAAAATAACCACACAAAATATCATTTGTGGGTATCAGCAAAAGCTGTACGGACAGGAAGTTTGGGGAGTTTTTTTTGTTGTTTTTAGAGTTATACACTAGAGTATGTTTATTGTGCAAAGGTGTGGGTTTCATACAGACATCGTTAGTCAAATATAGTCTTAGTTCAACCATGTTCAACCCCGTTTCCCTCTCCTGCCTGCCCTGCCTCTTTCTGGTGATTTCTGTTCTCCAGAACAGTCCTTCCCCTGCACAGCCCCCTATCCTGAGTCAGGCTTACTCCACCTCCCCTGCACAGCCCCCTATCCTGAGTCAGGCTTACTCCACCTGCTATGGCAGTAGCCACTTCTGCACTGTTTTCTTACAATGGTGCCATTTTGAATTTGTTTACTTATTCTTTGTTTGGCTAAAGGAAACCTATTTTTTTTTTAGTAATAAATGCAATAATTAAAAATAAAATGATATAAAACAATAAACAGCAATAAAAGCCAATGCACCTGGAGGAGTTAGAAGAGCAAGAGTAACCCAGACCTGAAATCCAAGAAGATAAGAAATGGTACAGATCATAAATTAATAAGGTAAAGCAAAGATATATGGCAGAAGTGATCAGTGAAGCAGAGAGCTGGTTTTAAAGGGTTCATCAAGACTGAAAAATCATTATTTAGTCTAACAGAGAAACAAAAAGAGAAATTCCAAGTCAGTACAATTTGAGACTAAGAAGGGGGTGTTGTCAGTTAGCTGTCGAATACAAGGGCCGTGACACACTGCCTTAAAGGAGACTATGTCCTTTAAGACATAGTCCTAAAGGAGTCTCTTAAAGGAGACTTGTCCTGGGCAAGCCTGGAACAGAGGGATAAACCCCTGGACAAGCACAGCTCACATTAACTGAACCAAGAAGACAGATGGAAACAAAATGGGCAGATAATGAGAGTCCAGGTCTTAAAGGTACTGGCAGAGTCCACGAGACTTTTGAAGAATTAATTCCCACTGTAGTTACGCTCTTCAGAAAACTGGAATGGATACAGCTTTGCCTAACCTTTCGTGAGGTCAGAATTCCCTGAAACAAAGCGATGACGATCCAGCCACAAATAAACCAGAGGTGCAGGCTTTATGAACAAAGGTGCCAAAATTTCCAGTAAAACTCTAGTGAATCAAATTCAACCTCACATCAAAAGTTCATAGGTCATGCCCAAGTCGAATTCATCTTCCAGATGCAAGGGTGGTCTGACATATGTAAATGAGCGCGGAGAGCCAACAGGACGAAGGTGTAAACACATAAACAACACGTCAGGAAAGCTTCTGATAAAATTCATGCTGCTTATGGTAAAAAAAAAACTCAAAAAATTAGGTATAGAAGGAACATACATCAAAATGATAATGGCAATACGTAAAAACCCACAGTCATGTCTGAGTGGGTGGAGCTACAGTCATTTCTTCCTGGATGTGGGAAGACACAGCCCTCCACACTCACAGCTCTGGCTCAGTGCCTGACTGGAAGCCTTTGGAAGGGCTATTAAACAATAAGAATCAGAAGGATCCAAATCGGAAGGAAGTTATTCATGTTTGCAAGCATGACGACGCAGGAAAGCCTAAGTAATCCACCCAAAAGCTGTTGGACCTGATACACTCAGCGAAGGTGCGGCACACAGGAGACAGCAGCCCTTTCTGTAGCGGTAATGAACTTGTCAACAGCGAACTCTATAGACCAATCCCGGGAGCCGAGGCGGTGAGGAGCACTGGCTGCTCTTATGACTTCGAGCTAGGCTTCAAATCCCAGCACCCACAGGGCAACTCACAGCTGTCTGCAATTCCAGTTCTTGAGGATTCAGTGCCATCTTCTGGCCTTTATGGGCACTGCAGTCTCATGCTGCACGGACATACATACAATTAAGCCACCCATAGATATAAAACAATTTTGTTTTTGAGACAGGGTTCCTCTGTCTCCGGCTGTCCTGGAACTCTCTTTGTAGACCAGGCTGCTGTACCAGGCCTTTTCTTTTGGGCCACCAACAAGTTTCCAAATCATGATAGAGACTTATTAGTTTCCATGCTCTGCCTAGTTGAGGCTCATTCCTGGCTAGCTCTTCTAACTTAAATTAACTTTCTCTTATCTACCTTCCTTACTTCTGTATATCTTACTTTCACTGCTTCTCTAAGTCTGACTGGCATTTTCTGGCTTCTTGCTTTGGCTGTGTCCCTCACTTCTTTTCCTCCTTCTTCTCCTTCCTCTTCTCTCTCTCAAGCCTAGAGTTCTCCTCCTATGTATTCTCTGCCTGCCAGCACTGCCTTTCCTTTCTCTTCCCACCTATTGGCCATTCAGCTCTTTATTGGACCAATCAGGTGCCTTAGGCAGGCAAGGTGAAACAGATGCAACACATCTCTTCCTAATTAAACAAACACAGCATCAACAAAAGTAACACACCTTTACACAGTTAAAATAATCACAGTAAAACAAATGTAACATATGTTTACATAGTTAAAATAATAGTATTCAGCATAAACAAATGTAGCACATCCTTGCTGAGTTAAAATAATATTCTGCAACAGGCTGTACTTAAAACCACAGAGATCCACCTGTCTCTGCCTCCAGAGTGCTGAGGTTAAAGGTGTGCTCCATGACTGCCTATAAAACAATCTTTTTTAAATGAAACCCAAATAAGCCTATTAAAACACTGGGAAGGGAGCTATAAAGAGAGCTCTCAGAACAAGACATAATGTTCAAATGGTCTATAAGTGTTTGAGAAATACTCAGTTTCACTAACCATGAAGAAAGTGCAAAGCAAAACTATAGGGAAGCATTGTCACCGCAGGCACAATTAATAATTGCTGGTGAGGATGGAGGAAATAAAAATTAGAGCAGACATCATGGTGAGCAGTTGGAGGTTGCCCATAAAAACCAAACACTTGTAGGTATCAGCCTGAAGATGAAATCTTTGTACCCAAAAGAAATCTGAGTCCCTGCTCGCCAGTGCTACTCCCATAGCTAAGAATGCAGCCACAGAGGTGCCCACCCAAGGGCGAATGGGTAAAGGAAGTGTGTGCACACAGTGGAATCCTACTCAGTCGTGAAGGGAAAGAGGCCCCATCGCTGCGAGCAACCTGGACGCAACGGGAAGCCAAAGGGAATGGACCAGACTCAGAAAGACAAATGCGACATATTCCCACCTACTTGTGACCTGAAATTCAACCTGGATGAGGACCAAAGTGGGGGTGGTCACTAGAGCCTGGGATGGCAGAGGAAGGTAGGTGACAAAGCTGGAAGGAGACCCACAGGAAGTCTGAGTCATTCTTGCTTTTCTGCAGCATGGTGGGGGTTATTATGGAGTTAGAACAATCTACAGTGCACATAAGTATAGCCGGAAGAGTAAAGAATTCCAATGTATAAATGCCTGGTGCATGGGAAGATGGGATGCTTAGCATGACAGCCAGCCACTGCACACACTGACATGTGAGGAGTCACCACCCAACACACACACACACATGAGAAGACACAACACACACCACACACACTGACATGTCAGGAATCCTCACTGCACACACACTGATGTGTCAGGAGCTGAGAGGCAGCTCAGGGTTAAGAGCACTTATTACAGAGGACCCAGGTTTGGCTCCCAGACCCTACCAAGTCAGGTAGCTCCTAACGGCCTGTAACTCCAGCTTCAGGGGATTCAAGGTTCTCTTCTAAGCTCTATCGGCACCTTCACTCATGTGTACACACACAATTAAAAAGGATTTCTCAGAAAATGAGGAAACAACCTTCCTCAAGACCCAGTAACACCACTCTTGGGTGTATATCCAAAGGATGCTCAATCGCGCCACAAGGACATGTGCTCATCTATGTTCATAGAAGCATTGTTTGTCTTAGCCAAAACCTGGAAACAACCTAAATGCCCCTCAACCAAAGAGTGGATAAGGAAAATGTGGTATATTTACACAATGGAGTACTATACAGCAGAAAAAAATGACATTAAAAATCTTGAATTTTGCAGGCAAATGGATGGAGTTAGATAACATCATTTTGAGTGAGGTATCTCAGACCCAGAAATTCAATTATCACATGTACCCACTCATAAGTGGTTTTTAAACATAAAGCAAGGAAAACCAGCCCACAAATCACTATCTCAGAGAACCTAGACAACAATGAAGACCCTAAGAGAGACTTACATAGATCTAATCTACATGGGAAGTAGAAAAAGACAGATCTCCTGAGTAAATTGGGAGCATGGGGACCTTGGGAGAGGGTTGAAGGGGTGAGGAGAGGCAGGGAGGGGAGCAGAGAAAAATGTAGAGCTCAACAAAAATCAATAAAGAGAAAAAAAAGATACAATAAAAATGTTAACTTAAAAACAAACAAAAAAGTAATGAAAATAGATTTTAAGTGTCGTGTGATATCAACACAATGTAACTCAGGAAGATACATATTTTAATAAATTATAAATAAATAAAATATTTAATAAATTCTGCTTGTTTTTAATTGCATCATATCACATGTACATGTGTGTGTATGTGTGTGTGTACGTGTGTGTGTGTGTGTGTGTGTATGTCATGGCACATGTGTGATCAGGACTTCAGAGTTCTCCACTTTCACCATGTGGGCCAGGGGCCAAACTCGGGTGGTCAGGCTTGATGGCAGGCCTTTTCCTCACTCAGCCACCTCACTAGCCCTCAGATAAACTTTTGCTTCCTTCTGTCTGCTTGTCTGTATTTGTAACACTTGCATCTGATGCCCATAGAAGCCAGGATAGGGTGTTTGGTCTCCTGGATCTGGAGTTACAGACAGTTGTGAGCCAGATCAGCAATAGAGACAAAACTCTCACTGCCCAGAAAAGACGCTGACATGGAGGAGTGAATTCCAGAGCAGACAAAGCCGATCTTAATCTTCTCAAATCCCGAGGCCTTCCTGAAGGAGACACAGTTAAACATGTGCGTGCAGGTGCGGTTCTGTGTGCCATCCTGAGGTTAGCAGCATAAGCCCGTTCTCATTCTGTCGGGTGACAGCCTTCTGCAGCCATTTGCCCAGCGTAAGGGTGTGGGACGCAGCAAATAAGAAATGGGGTGCCCAGCCCAATGCTGCTTGCTGTCTGAGTTCAGCTTCTCAGACTGAACTTTTGACCCTGAGTTTTATTTAGAAATTCTGACTGAAGAGAAAGGGGCACACTTGATGCTTCTTCACTTCTCCCATCCGCCCTCCCCACCCCCCAATCCACAGCTCGAGGAAGTGCGGTGCGGTTTACCAACTAGCCCAGAGGTCACAGCTGTTAACTGTGGTGGCTTCAATGTGCGGCTAAGTCTGCAGGTGCCCTGAGAACAAGGGCTGTCGGCTGTGGGGGTTTCCATCCAGATTTCACGTGAAGTATGACCCAGGTTTGGTTGCAAGGGCTGGGCTACCCAAAGAGACCTCACCCAGGCGCCACCTGGGGACCACAGGGCTAAGGCCACCACAGCCTCCATAAGGCAAAGCCAGGTATATCCATGTGAGAGGTTTATGTCTGGACTAAACAGGGAAGCTGCTAGGTGGGCTGGGGCCAGATAAGCCATAAGGGGAGGCTCCCTGATACCTCGAGGTACCATTCCCTCATATACTGCAGGAAAGAAAGACATGGGTTTGGAGTCCTGATGCTCTGGTGTGTGCACCTCCTCTAAAGTTAGTGTGGTGGAAACACCATCCCCTTACAACAGAGACAAGAAATATAGAACACTTCATAAGTGACCGTTTCCATGGGGACTTATCTTAATGAAAGGGGCAATGACTTTATCATGGGAGTTGGATCATTACTGTCAATGTGGACTTGTAAAAGCAGCTCTCTCTCTCTCTCTCTCTCTCTCTCTCTCTCTCTCTCTCTCTCTCTCTCTCTCTCTCTACGTGTCCTAATTCCCTGCATAGGATCATGAAGAAAATTCGCATGCACTCTCTGTGAGTGCTTGAATACTGTGTCATAGACTCTAGAGCTACAAGAAATCAGCATACGCACAAACATGCATACACACACACAAACACACGCACATGCATGCATACATAATACATATTTACTTCTTAGGTTTTGCATCATGGAACTGGGAAAGGTCAGAGAGGAACAGTAAACACCAACAACTCGACATGGATGGTGAAGAACAGCCAGCCAGATGAAAGAACCTACAAGATATGGGGAAACCCTGGCAGGCCAGCGGTCTTTATGGATGATGGAGAACAGCCCGATAGATGAAGGAACCTACAGATTTGGGGAAACCCTCGCAAGCCAATGGTCTTTATTTGCTGCTTGGTTTCTAACCCAGGAGAAGTTCATGCTATCTGTACCCCTGCTTGGGGTGTACAGGTTGAGTTATATGAAATTGTTGATTCTGAGCGCTGTTGATATATAGAAATAGAATTTCATGTCTAAAGCCAGTTGAATCCTCTCCTTTATACTCAGGCAGAAAGGTGGCTGTTGCTAGAGAAACGGTGTGGGCCAGCGTGAGCTACAGCAAATGCCATCCCGAGCGAGGCTGTCAGAGGAACGGCTAAGTCTTCAAGGCACTGGGAGCACACCATGGATGCTCCTTGTCTAGGAGGCTGACACAAGCATTGAGTACCAGGATCAGCTCCAGGTCCCTTCAATAGGGAGAACACACTGACTACTTCCCACAACAGCACCTCCACCACAGGGCTGCAGGGCTCATAAACACTGGGGCTCAGGGAGAAGATGCCCTCAATCCCTCCTGTCTTATTATCCAGAAGTCCTAATGCCACGGATCCCAGGGAGGGCACAACACATTCTTCTAGGATGGGGCAGCCCAATTGCCCTCAATTACACAGTTTCTTTCTTTCTTTTTTTTTTTTTAATCATCTTAATATTTTAGAGAGGTACTGGGCAGGTCATTATTTTAACACTCTGATTTCTTCATCTTTTCCAAACCCTAGATATGTGAGATCAGGCTGGAGGAAGAAGGGGGAAGGATCCATTTGTGAGTGCATTCACAGGTCTCAAAGGAGCGTCCAAGATTCTTTGGTATGGAAATGGTTTGAGATTCCTATTGAAAGAAACAGCCCCCGCCGCTCTTATTTCAACAGGCAGTCAAAGAAAAACGACAAAGAAAGAAGACCTAGTGCAGACCAAGGAAGCTGGTTCTTTGCCTTTCCCACCCGCAGCTGCTCAGCCCCTGAAGTGCGCACTTACGTCGGGGGTCCCTGACCAAAGCCGCGGGAGGGCTCAGCACCATCAGCGTCACAGTCACAGCTGCCACATAAGGGCCTCTGGGGAGCCACACACCCATCATGGTGAGGAGAGGAGAGGATGGTGGCCACAGAAGCAGGCCAGCCTAGCTGACTGAGGACTGTGAGCGGCTCCACCCACTGGTGCTGGCCCCGGTACCTTCAGTGCTGAGGAACCAATCAGCAGCAGAGGCGGGCAGTATCATCAGTTGGTGGACAGAGGTTCAGTGTGAAGGTGTTTCTGAAATTTTCAGTTTCTTTTGTTAAGCAGAGGGCTTGAGCTCAGGCTTATAAAGTTTTGATCAGTGTGTGTCTGTAGCATTTGACTGGACACCGTGCTGAGCCACCTCTTCTTCTCAGGTTAGCCTGGACACTATCACTCCTCCTCAGGACAATTTAACCTGCAGGAGGCTAGTCCCTACTGCGGTTCCCAGCGTGACTTCCCATTTGCTGAGGGAAATCTCTCTATTCGTCATTCCCCTCCTACTTTATCCTGAGAAAGGACAGAAGACTAGCTCAGGGAGGCGTATACAGTGTTTAAGAAGACAGTCACTAAACATGAGGTATGGATTACCGTATATTAGCCAATCATACTGTTCGTGAAATAGAAACCTCAGCTGCATAATAATTACACGTTATATTAACACAAACACAATGGCTTAAATTAAGACTGTACTTTGAGTGACAGCTCAGTATAGGAACCCCAACATTCATTTACTCTGTTCTGATAGTCACCCCTTCATCTGTCTTGATATTTCTCAGGGCAGGATTTCCCACCCTGCAGTGAAAATCACTGGAATTTATTGCTAAAGATTAGGGGCACCTGACTTGGTGCTCAGAGCTGTACCAAGAACTTTAATGTTTTCTTCATACAATATATTTTGATTATGCTTCCCCTTCCCTCAATTACTTCCAGCTCCTTCCCACCTTCCTCCTCACCTGCCTCTCCTGATTGGTTTGCATCAGTATAGAATGTAGGGGCTCCAGATATTGGTGATCCCCACACAATGTGAGGATGGACCCAACTGGTTCTTTTTATAAGCTGAAGTCCCTTGCTTTTGGGATATTTGTTGTTAAAAACCTCCTGCAGTCTCTTTGCCAATGTTCATTTATTTATCCATAATGTAGCCAGTTAATATCTCCCAGCAATTTTTGAAAATCATTAAGGGTTCACAACTAATCTCTCCTGACTTGTACCATTTGTGATTGAATTTTTTGCAAACCTATTTCATACCATAGGTGATTACTAGAATCTCCTCTTGGTATTTTCTCAGGAACATTTTGTAATCCCCACAAAGGCAGTATTTTCTTTACTTCTTCAAATTTTTTTCTAAGGTATCTGTGTTTGAATTAGCTAGTAAGGTATTGTCCGTATAATGGTAAATTATTGATCAAAGAAACTGTCCACAAATTGTTTCCAATGGCTGTTTTACAAGATATTGACACAAGGGAGACTATTTAACATCCTTTCTGGGATAATTTTCCATTGATATCTTTTAACGGGCTGAGAATTATTATAAGTAGGCACCATGAAGGCAAGTTTTTCTCTATCCTGTGCTTGTAAAGTATAGTGAAGAAACAGTCTGTTAAATCAATCACTATAATAGTGCTTTAAGTAATAGAGAAGTCAAGGGGATTCCAGGCTGTAGAGAGTCCATTAGCTGAATTACTTTATTTATGGCTCTCAAATTAGCTAACATTCTCCATTTTCCAGATTTCTTTTAATGACAAATATAGGAGAATTGCAAAGACTGCTAGATTCTTCAGTATGTTGAGCATTTAACTGCTGCTGTCCCAGCTGTCCTGGTGCCTGTAATTTTCCTGCTGTTTAAGGCCGTTGCTCTACCCATACAAGTTTTTCAGTTAACCGTTTTAAAGGTAGGGCTGTCGGTACCCTCATAAGGCTACCAGCGGTTGTGTCCTGTTTATGTACAACCTGAACAGTCTCTGACAGCTCTTGAGAATACAACCGAATATTTATCTCAGAAACATTCTCTACTTTACAGCTGGCTTCTGAGGAATGCTGATCTGGGTGTACTATTGCTGTAATGAATCAGATCCCCATAAATTCATTGCTACATTAGCCACATGTGGTTTTAATTTTCCTGTCTGTCCTTCTGGTCCTATTTATTTGACCCATCTAGAATTTTTTTGTTCCTGAGATAAAGTTCTAATCACAAGAATTTGAACATTTACCTCCTGAAGTGGCCAGTCTGCGTGCCAAGATTTTGGTGAAATTATGGTTACCTCCACCTGTGTCAACCAAACCTTTCTATTACAATGCATTTTATCCTTATTTTTAGCTTTGGTCTTTGGTCAATTACTGAATTTTGCCAAAATATTTGTTTTATGGTGTCTTCTGAAAATGTGTCTTACCTACTGAAGCTGTTCTGTTATCCAGAGCAGTACGGCTTTTCATAGCAGACATTAGTTCCTTTAATTGCTCTGAGTTTCCCCTATGCTGACAAGGAATAATTTAACCATTTGTGACATGGGGGCCTGTAAGAGGCCCCCTATGGCATTTTCCAATGCAAAGGTTCCCTTGACTGTCCCTTGTTGATCAGCATTCACTAGGCCAACATTGGCCTTGGCTGCACCTTCTGCGTATTCCTGAATCTTAGGGCCTTCTGTTTTGATTATGTCTTGAAAAGAAACATTGTTTCTATGATGTTTTCTATGATGCATCTACAATTTTGTTTTAGATGAACTTGTTTACTGCAATTAAAACATCGAACATTTTCATTTTCTTAAAATTTTTGGAAATCACCTGTCCCATCCAAGTATCACCAAGAGATTCCGTGTTGACTGTATGTCAGATCCATTCATCCATGTCTGCAGATCTCGTCTTTAAAGTCCTGATTACCTTTTGCATTGTGAATTAACATTTTCAAAAGCCAAAATTCAATTAATATTTTTCTAACTTTGAAGTTTGCTATCATTCTATTCACAGCTGAAGTCAATCTTTGTAAAAAAAAAAATCAGTGAAGACTTCTTTTGGGCCTTGTAGAACTGTTGTAATGAGGCCTCTTACTCATTTCCCAGCTGCCCAGAGTCCTGAAATAATCAAACAAAAACTATATTATTTAAATCACTGCTTGCCCATTAGCTCTAACTTCTTATTTACTAACTCTTACATCTTAATTTAACGCAACTCCATTAATGTATGGATCACCACGAGGTCGTGGCCTACCAGCAAGGTTTTAGGATGTCTGCCTCCGGCAGCTCCGTGACTTCTCCCTGACTCCCCCTCTTCTCTCCCAGAATTCAGTTTAGTTTTCCATGCCTAACTAAGTTCTACCCTATCACGGGCTCAAGACAGTTTCTTTTTTTTAACCAGTGGTATTCACAGCGTGCAGAGGGGAACCCCACATCTTATAACTTTAGTAAATAACTCAGTCTCCTTTCTGCCTTCTTCAATTCAATCCTAGGCATTTAAAGGTGCTGTATGGCATATTGCCAAAGTATGTTTATCATATATAGACTGTCCTTGCAAGACAACATTTTACCTTCACTGAGTAATTGGTCTTGGGAAATTTACATAGCTCTAACCAACCCTACTTCATCGTTCAATGACCCTAGCCTCATCTTTCCATCAAGTCTTCCATTGTAACTGAGGACCAGCTTCCAATATTGCTGTAGCCAAGTCTTTCTAGTCTTGTGGAATAATTCTGTTACTAATTGCCAATGAATTTAATCCTAACCTCACAAAAGGTGAATGCATACCATGAAACTGTTGCTTCCTTAAATCTCTTCAAATCTAACATTTCAACAGGATTCCAGTAAGCTCTTCCATTGCCTTGGGGATACTTGCCATTTGGTGATTGTCCCTCTATGGTTGATTTTCTGACACCCTTGTGCTTTTCCTCTTCAATGTCATAGTGTAATGGTGTGGTAGGTTCTGCTCTGAATTCCTTTGCCTGTGTCTGAATAGTTTTATTAATAAGTTTGCCAAGGCTTGAATTATTATCAGTCAAATTTTTATCTCCTTTAGTGTTTCTAAGGCTTATATCTTAGTCACATTTTTACTATTTTCAGTAGTAAGCATTTATAAAGCTTGTATCTTATCAGTGTATCCTTTTCTAAAGCTTGTATGTTAAGAATAGTAAGTTTGTCTAAGCTTTGTATCTTATAAGTAAATTTCTCATATTCAGCACAGTTATCAAACCATTTTTAAGGATAAAACATGAATTACCAAGGTGATAATAATTATGACCAACATTGTCAATCCCAGCCAGGTTGTTTCTCTCTTCATTTATCTTTCCTATTTGCATCCCATTCATAGCAGAAAACAGGGTCCTTATCCCCTGCATTGTGATTTGTCCAATTTTTAACATGGGTAAGATTCTCATATTGTCCCCCTTCTTTTTTCTCTTTTTAAAAAATTATTTATTTATAGTTATTCAATTAGTTAATTAGCCTAATTCACCATTTAAAAATTCCCAACGTCTTTCCAGCTCTGACACCAATGCTTGAAAGATGGGGTTTGCAAAGGTAATCAGATGTAATGACGCTGTCTGGCCAGCAGGTGGAGCCGGCTGCCACCAAGGCAGCCCAGGCTTAGAAAGCTAGGAGCGAAAGCACAAGGCACTAGCTTCTGCCGCGGCACTTGTGCGTGTTGAACAGCGTTGGCCGGGGAGGGTAGCAGTGGTCGCACAGATGTACTGTGAGGAGCCAGGGATTGGTGCCTGGGAGGGCATCCGTGGAAATTCCCAAACACAGGAAATCAGGTTAAGAGGGAATTGGGAAAGGGGTGGGGTCTATGTTCTCTGCTCGCCACTGCACTGACGTGGTGGCCAGCTCAGTCTGCAAGGTGGAATTATGTCACCTGTGTGCGGTTTAGTAATGCCTCATGTGGGCACCAGATAAAGTAATTTTTGTTTAGTATAAAATAAAATTGATGGACAAGTATTAAACATAAAAAACTGAGATAATCACAAAGGACCAAGAAACACAAGGCTGCTCCGCTCTTTACTTTTGTGCTGAACAAGACCTCACGACCTTCTTCCTGGGACCCATTCTTTATGGAGCCTGCAGGGAACACTTTGATCCACTCTGACCAGCTGAATGTGAACCCCACCTCTTGAACCAATTGCTAACTCCAGTAACCATTGGGCCACAGCGTAGATAAAATTCCTGTAACAACATAGTGCGTTTTCAGTTTGGTTTTAATTTTATTCATCAGTGGCTTACTGTACTGACAGGACTGAGCGGGGAATAGATTCTTCTGCTCATTTCAACCCCTTCTTATTTGTACATCGACCTCAGGACTCGGGGCTCAGCTGCTGACCTAAGTCCTTCCGCACAGTGATCAACAGAGAATAAATATCAATGTGTTTATTGAAATGGACGCACACAGCAGCAGTCACAGCTCTGTCAGTGACCTGACCTCAGGGTCCCAACACTGCGTAAAGAGCCGGGTCTGGGGTCATGTGACCTGGAATCCCATTGCCTGGGAGGCAGAGACAGGAGGATCAACCAGTGTCCTCCAGGTTCAGCCAGAGACACTGCCTCAAAAAGGAAGTGGAGAGTTCCTCCGGAAGACACAGGTGTGATTCTCCAGCTCCACATACATGATCACACATGACCACTAACAGAGAAAGCACTGTCTTAGTTGGCGTTTACTGTTGCTGTGAAGTAACACCATGACCACAACAACTCTTACAAAGAAAACATTTAATTGAGGGGGTCATTTATGGTTTCAGAGGTTCAGTCCACTACGATCACGAAGGGGAGAACGGTGGGGTGCAGGCAGACACGGTGCTGGAGCTGAGGGTGCTGCATCTTGCAGGCAAGAGGAAGTGACTGACTGTCACACTGAGTGATGCTTGAGAAAAAGACCCCCAAGCCTGCCCCACCGTGACACCACAGAAGGTGTGGCCCAGGTTACAGGTGTGTCCTCCAGCCTCAAGGTCTGGATTAAAGGCTTGTGTCACCCAGCCTCCTCCAGCAAGACCACACTTCCTCCAACAAAGCCTCACCGCATATTAATGCCACTCCCTATAAGCTTATGGGGGCCAAATTCATTCAAACTACCACACACACACACACAGAGAGAAGAAAATAGGTAACTATGTTTTAGCTTTCTGTAGAAACAGCCTTTAAACTACACATTTGCCCCCTTTTTACATTAATTTTAAAATTTCCATTTAAAAATGTGTGTCTGTCCGTCTAGGAGGACACCTTTGAAAATTTGTTTCTCTCATCTTGGTGTGGCTCCAGGAGTCTAATTCAGATCGCTTGGATGCACGGCAAATGCTTCCATCCACGGAGCCATCTCCCTGCTCCTCATAGGTTTATTTCCTCTAGAAATTCTCTAGGAAATATTTTTGTCAGGGGCTTACTAGCCAGCATATTGACCTGTGAAAGCATCACTTTGTTTGCTGCTTAGTTTCTTCAAGCCTGATTAAATTGCTACAGTTAATTTTTTTATGTGTGGAGACCAGAGAGAAACCTCAGGTATCTGGAGACTGGCTCATCAGGTGGAACCCGACAGCAGAACCTTCCAGATTCTCAGCCAATGCAAGGGCCTTTCTAATCCCACCCACAGAGGGAAGGATGGGGCTGGTGCCACTCAGAGCATCGTCCTGACTCTGTCCTCGCCACGCTGTGACAAGGGTCACGGCAACATCTCCCTCCTCCACCACAGCTCTCACGGATTCCCTTCTTATGTGCTTAAATGGCTCCTGCTATATTGAGTATATGTTGTCTTTTCAAATTCAATTCAATTAAAAAATATTCTAATTAACAAGTAATGTATAACACTGAATTTATTTCTTATACAAAATTTGCCATGTGTATCACGCATAAAGTGTTTTACAGTGGACCATTCCTTTCTCTTTGAGTTTCTTCTCCTTCGAAATCCATGAAGCAGGTGATTTTCATCCTTTGTGAAAAATGAAAGAATTCATCATGGCAGCAGCCTGGCTCAGAAGCTCCAGACAAAGGGCAGGTGACAAAATGGAAAGACTTCTGTCCCAGGGTTGCAGGCCCAGGCAGGGGTTGTATCATCAGGGAGGACAGATCTGCAGGGCCCAGAGCCAAAAGGAGCCCGGTCCTGGAAAAACACTGTAGTGGAGGAACTCGAGCCAGGCAGGACATGATTTCATGACATGGAGACAGGAGAGCTCCTTCCTTCAGCCTTGTCAGCTCAGCTCAGCTCAGGAGTCCTGCAGAGCACAGGGGACAGTGGAGTTTCCAGACCTAACCCTGCAGTGGCTTCTCTTCCCCCTCAGGCTTCCCTAACTGCAGGACAGTGAGCAGAGAGAACTTCTCAAGCCCCGAGTAAACAGTGCTTCAGAGCCCAGGCCCTCAGTAAGTACAGGAAACAAGGCTCGGTGTCCTGGGATCTATATCTTCCCCAGTGTTTCTGACTGATGTCCCTCACACCCCAGACCACACTGTAGGGAAGGCAGATCTGCCTCTGAGGGAAGACTGAAGGTGTTACCTGTCAGCTGGAGTCCAGACTGTCCTAGAGAAGAGAATAAAATAGACATTAAGTGCATGCAGGCAGATCTGTCCCCCTCCTCGCACATGACCCTAGACTCTGAGATTCCTCTGGCACCGCTGCCCACAGCATCCAGGACAGAGGGGAGTGTGGACAGACAGAGGGACTCAAAGTCCCAGTCACACAGCGGCCGAGTGGCTCTTCCTCCACTCTTCCTCTGTTCTGACTTCTCAAGTCAGAATCCCATTAAATTTCCCATCCCCATTTGTCACCATGTACTAGTATCTGCAGACTGTTGGGTTCAGAGATAACTG
>NC_022028.1:53947405-53950104 GCF_000317375.1 Microtus ochrogaster | reverse complement strand
CATAACTGCTTCCCAGGGGCAAAGGTGCTCGTAGAAGATCACACACCTACCCCTGTGAGCCATGATGAAGGGGAGGACAGCACAGAACCATTGGAAATAGTGTGTGGGAAAAGAGAGCTGATGGGTAGGGGTAAGACCCGCTCTATAGGTGGCGGGTTCGCACAGTCAGAGCTGACAGGCAGGGGTAAGCCACGCCCCTTCAGGGTGGGCGGGGATTCTCAGGGTCAGGAGCTTCCCACTCACTCCACTCCACTGTGACAGGGCTGCTCAGGCTGGGATGCTCCACTTGGCAAGTGTAAACCTCTCCACTCTGAGGAACCGTCTCCAGCATCACCAGGGTCTGGAAGGTCCAGTCTCCATTCCAGATCAGGCCCGTGGTAACGACCCGAGTCTTCTCCTCCTGGTCATTCCGGAACCATCTGACTTCAATCTGCCTGGGGTAGAAGCCTCTCACAGAGCAGACCAGGAGGTTGTGGTGCTCCTGGGGCTCTGTCTTTGTGGGATACACAGTCACCACAGGCTCAACTAGAGGAGAAGGGGAGGTGAGAATAGGTCATGAGGGCAGAGCTGTCCTCCAGGTTGGCTGTGTCTGCCTCCACCCACCCAGGCTGAGGTCCAGGACTCAGAGTCTAACACAGTTGTCCCTGGACTTGGTGTCTGATTTCTCACTTTAGCTACCAGCGCCACTCTGTGGAGGAATCCCCAGCTGCAGGTGGATTCCCTGGTAGGGAAAGAAAAGCTTATCCCCCAGCTGTTGCAATTTCTCCATCAGCTAAGTACATAAGTTGTGCCTCTGGGTTCTGTCTCTTGTGGTGTCTAGAGGGCAGCAGTTCTGTGTGCGAGGCAGGAAGTCTTACTGAGAACTCTTCCTCATCTCCCTTTGCAGGACTCTGAATAAATCAACTTCACCACATCTGCAGTCAGTGTCCTAATGTGTGTCACCCAGGGAGCCACAGTCTCCTCAGCAGGGGCTTCAGTGTGAGCTGCAGGGTTTAGGGACTGTGCTGCAGTCTGCACCCAGAGCCCTGCAGAGCAGTGGGCTTGCAGCAGAAGGTGGTGCTGGAGTGAATTCTCTCTGAATTGAAGGAGCCAGGCCGTTTCTCTTACTGTTTTGTCTAGAGGACACAGTGTAACAGCCGTGAGGATATGTTACAATCCATTCTCATGGAAGCTCGCTGTAAACTCCCTCCATCCCTTAAATGTAGTTCAAAGAAGCCTTCATGGTTAGTTTAGGATATAAGAGCTAGCTACAAATATGCTTAAGCTGCAATAAGAATTCCTACAGCCCGTAGCCTTTAAATTACCCACCCACTTGGGCCTGGCCTCTTATCCTGTTTATGCTGAGGTAAAGCATGGGTCTGGCCTCTCTTTTCCGGCTGCGGCATTTTGGTTGCTGTCTCCCATTCCAGCAGAGGATTGTGACTTGTGAGTCTACCCCTAAATAAATGGCCCTCTGTTATTCTCAATTCTGAGCTGGTGTGGGATTCCCTTTAAGCGCCCTTCTTCATTGGCGCCCCACATGGATTCAGACTCCACTTCTAACAGGTGGATGGCCTGAGGACCTAACCAGTCAACAGCCCAGAAAGTCTCCCCACCCTGCCCGCCTGGTTTGCTAATACCTAAGTAGTTTTTTGTAGAATCCCCGCCACAGTGGTGCTAACTATGAGTGGTGACTTGGAAAATTCCCAAGCACAATCATGCTCCCCCCCCCCGCCCCCTCTGCTGCATTCCTGGCCACGGCATCTACGGCATCTCTTGTGCAGCTTCTGGTTTGTGCTCCCTGCCCATGAGTTCTGGGCTTCTTGCTCCATGTACGGAATTGATTTAATTGCTTTTAATTTGTCAAGCAAAGCATATTTCTCAGGATTTAACCAGCACCAAGGCGGGACACTAAAGCCGCTGATGGGCGTTCCTGTCGCCAATGGCTGCATTGCTGCTAGCCGTGACTCCGCAACCACGACACCTGCTGGATTTCTTGTAGGCGTCCTTCTTCATTAAGCTATTGGTCATACAGTATTACAAATAATAAAGTTTCTGTGTGGTTATTCTGGGTCTGAGATGCCAGGGACAAACAAGCAGCCTCCCTCTAAAGATAACTATGCCCAAATTCCCAAATATTGTTTATAATTTTTTACATTTAAAGGGGGATATGCTATAGAGATGAATACTTTACATTAGTATGGATCTTGCTTTACTGATAAAATTTAAGGTCAATTTTGTTATATGTATATTTCTGCTTTTGATGTATTGTGTTTGTGCAGTGATGGAGGAAGGTCATTGGTAATAAACAAACTGCCTTGGCCCATTTTGATAGGCCATCCCTTAGGTGGGTGGAGTAGGCAGAACAGAATGTTGGGAGGAAGAGAAAGTGAGCTCAGACTCGATAGTTCTCTGCTCTGGGGCAGACGCCTCAGAGAGAGGTCATGCTCCCCTCTCACGGGCACGAGATGAAGCAAGCCGCCAGGTCAGACATGCTGAATCTTTCCTGGTAAGACTGGTGCTACACAGTTTATTAGAGATGAGTTGATCGGGATATCAGAATTAGCCAATAAGGGCTAGAGCTAATGGGCCAAGCAGTGTTTAAATGAATACAGTTTGTGTGTTGTTATTTCGGGCCATAAGCTAGGAGGCGGCCGGGGTGCTGGGGACACAGCCCCTCCGCTCCTATTACAACAGTGCAGCTCATTTAAATATGTAAT
>NC_022028.1:53943992-53944563 GCF_000317375.1 Microtus ochrogaster | reverse complement strand
TTTCCAACCTCTCTCCCTCACATCTCACCTCTCCTCTGCTCAGTGAAGCTCTCCAAAATCTGGTAGTTGTATCTGCAGTACGTGTCCACCCCGGCCCGCGCATCCTCCAGGAGCTCCTTCCGGCTGTTCCAGTTCTCGGCCTCCAGCTCCCCCATCTTGGTCACAGCAAGGTACTTGCCCACATCACTGTCGAAGCGCACGTTTTCCTCTTGGTTGTAGAAGTATCTGTCCAAAAGCCACACGCGCTGCGTCCCATTGTAGAAACGACACTCGTGTTTAACTTGTGCCATGAACCGAGCTGTGGAGACAGGAATGCTCTTCATTCCTGGTGAAAAGACACCTGAGTTTGTGAGTCCCTCTTCAGCTGCCACAGATGACCAGACCCAGGCTTGCCCCAGCTCACTTCTGAAGTCACCACAACTCACAGGCAGAAGGACGCACAGCCCTGCTCAAGTAGTTGACAAGGGTGTAAACAAAGAGAGATGGAGAAACCCTGGGGAAAATTCCCCCATTCATAGAAGAAGCAGCACAATCCTCCCTTTATAGCCTCCTGCTTGCTCTCCCCCCTCCC
>NC_022028.1:53940830-53942087 GCF_000317375.1 Microtus ochrogaster | reverse complement strand
ACAATCCATTATCTAAATTACAGATCCAGAGAATTCACAAGCCAAATCTTTTAAAATCAGATGCCAAGTGTGACCCCAGGGGCAGGTGAGGGTGTCAGTCAGTCATGTGAGCATCAGTAGTTTCAATAGGGATGGGGCAAGATGCATCAGATGTATAGTTTTTCTTTTTAATATTTAATCTAACTCAGACGATGTACAAGAGATTTGTTAAAAGTAACTCAAATACACGCTAGCACCAGACATTATCATCTACCCGAATGATCAGAAAGATAAAGAAGTTTGGAGCATTTACTGGGAAATCTTTGCAGCAGTCATCACTACTCATGGCTATGAGAGACCGCTGAGAGTCAGAGATGGAATTACTGATCTGTGTTCTGAGACATCGCTGAGCATAGTCAGAGGAGACTGGGTTTGATTTATATCAAAAGACAAAATGGAGGAAAAACAACAGATTCGGAAACCATACTAAACGTTAGCGTGAGGGGGCTGGAGAGATGGTTTAGCAGTTAAGAGCACTGAGAGCTCTTACAGAGGTCCTGAGTCCAAGCCCAGCATTACATCCCGGTTCGCAATCACCTATAGTGGGATCTGATGCCCTCTGCTGGCATAAAGTTATACATGCAGATAGAGCACTTATACATTAAATAAATACACCTTAAAAAGAAAAAAAGAACAGCTGGTGTGGAGGATGAAGGGGCAAGGGCAGGAAACCTGGTCTCTGAAATGTGACAGTGGTGTGAGAGACAGCCTGGAAGCTTCTGTGTCATCTGATGTGTGAGATGACAGCACTTCCAGAGAGGAAACACACAGTGAGCAGCAGCCCCCAGTGCTCTACACAGCCATCCCTGCCGAGACCTAAACGTCTCTATGGACACCATCCTCACCCTCCCTTCCCTACGTTACATCAGTTAAAGCACAGAGGCTCAGACAGCTCGGCCACAGTCCCAGCATTTGGGGTCACAGCTTAGCAGTGTTAATAACCCCATCTTTTCTATCCCATATGCAGACCCCAGACTTTGTTTTTCCAGTGTGTGGTGTAGACATGAGTCGCGAAACTAGAAGTGATCACAAGATGCAAAGAGGATTCAGGTCCTTTCCATCGGCTCAGGACAGAGAATGTAGGAGAAAATGAAATAGAGAGATTCAAACCACAAACATCAAATGGGCTCTAACCCGCCCCGGGGTCTCAGAAGAGGCCTCACAGACTTTGAAACAGCTCACACAGCCCATGCTCTTTAAGGCTGCATTAGCTGCCCT
>NC_022028.1:53935125-53940332 GCF_000317375.1 Microtus ochrogaster | reverse complement strand
GGGCCTCTCACACAGATCTGAGAGCACAGGCATCCGGGCTTCCATTTGGGGAAACAGTTTGGATTTCAAGTGAGGATTGTGGGTGGTCACAGAAAATATCAGTAGATTCAAGGGGCTTGACCTGGACAGTGAGAAGTCGGCCCCTTCCTCCCCCACCCCAGCAGCTCAGCACCTGAGGTGTGCACTTACATCGGGGGTCCCTGACCAAAGCCACGGGAGGGCTCAGCACCATCAGTGTCAGGACCACAGCTGCCACCCAGGGGCCTCTGGGGAGCCACAGACACACCATGCTGGAGGAGAAGAGAGACCGAAACAGGAGGAGCAGACAAGCTCACACAGAAGAAATCGTCACCTCTCTTTACCATTGCCGGGATAGTAAGAGCCAGGGGAGTCACTGGTCTGGTGCTAGACTGGATAAATTTAGGGTGAGGAGCCAATCAGCAGCAGAGGAGACCAGGATCATCAGTTGCTGGTTAGAGATTCAGTAAGAGGGTCCCCTTCTGAAACTTGCAATTTCCTCCATTAAAAGGTAGAGAAGTGTGAGGAGGGGAGGGATTGGGAACTGGGATTGATATGTAAAATGAGAGGAGTGGTTTTTTGAAAACAATAGACAAACAAGTAATTAAGTAAATCAATTTAAAAAAAATGAAAAAAAATTGAAAAAAAAAAAAGATACTCAGCTTGACCAGGCAGCCCAAGCCTCCAACTCCAGCACTTGGTTGGCAGAGGTAGTTGATTCTCTGAGTTAGCGGCCAGCCTGGTCTACCTTATAAAAGCCTCAACCCAACCAACAAACAAAAGAATCAAACAAAGGCTAGCTTTGTGTGTGTGGGTGGGGGGGAGGCAGGGTGTGGTTTGGTTGGTAGTTCATTCCCTGCCCCCTGTTCTTGTGGACGTCCCCACATCCGTGTGCCTGTGGACAGTGCTAACTGGATTCAGTGAGTTGGTAATTTTTTGAAAAGTGAAAATAAAGTTGGAGGGTCCCAGGGGAATCTGGAAGGGTGGTGGTGACTAGGATCTAAATACATTGTATACATGTGTAACTTCTTCAAAGGGTAAATGTTGCCAAAGTATCATTTTATTTGCTATTTTAAATGCTTGATCCAGTTGCAGCTGGAACATTAATCAGGCCGCAGTGTTGAGTGACTTAAGATGGTCTGTCATTCAATCACCAGTCAGCACTGGGAGCATTTCCCTCTCTTACAGCTGTAAACAGGGCTGCAGGGCAATTCTGTGTTTGCAGCTTGTGGGAGTAAAGGAGGTAAAGAGATGTGGGAATTCCCCTCTTGGCAGAACTGGCCTTTGGGTTAAGAAAAGCCCATACCTCAACTACTGACAAAGATACAGAATATCCATAAGTGGATGAAACAGGATTGTCTTATCTTGCCAAGACAGGGTAGGATAGTTCTAAGAAAGTTCCTTACCTCTAATAATGGTATGTCAGTTATGTTAGGCCTTAGCAGGTGAAAACTAGAGATGATGTTCCTCTTTCTGATGTAATTGACACAGCTTACCTGGTGTTTTATCCTTTAGCACAACTCACAGAGGTCAGATCCAGAACTGCTGGGGATGCTCAGGGAAGGAACTGGAATTCTCACAGCTCTGAGGATTAATAGAATTGCAGGAAGAACCTAAGTTTCCTTTCCCATCTAGGTCTCTCGTCAGCTGTGCCATGGCAAATCATTGACCTCCTTAGAGTTCAGAGCTCACACTGGGCAGTTTAAAGTACTCGGGGTTGGACTTATGACCTCGTGCATGCCGGGCAAGTGCCTGTCATAGTTTCAGCTCCAGACCTCTCTTTACTTTGAGACATTATTCACTAAGTTGCCCAGGTTATCCTCGAACTTGTGATCCTCCTGCCTTGACCTCTTAACTAGCTAAGATTACAGACTTGTGCTAACAGGCCCAGGTAGAAAATGATTAGTGCTTTATATTTTTATTACATGTCTTTATCTATCATGTGTTTATGTCAGTGTCTCTCACTTGGCACGGCATGCCTGCCACAGCGTGCATGTGTTGTCAAAGTACAACTTTGATGCTGACTTCTCTCCTTGAGGGTGTTAGGGCTGGAACTCAACTCTTTAGGATTGGCAGCAAACACCTCACCTGCTCAGCCACCTCAGCAGCCATTGTGTATAAATAGAGACTTTTCTCTGTCTTGCCCAGTCCTACTGTACCAATTTCTCCCTGGTTACAATTGTTTTGCCAACAGCTCTGGTTTCTTACTGTCTAACTCCGCCTATAAACGAACCCATTTAGATTAATTTATATATTACCTTGAGGCTTGTTGGAAAAGGGGGGCGTGTTCCCCTCAGGCTAATGTTTATGTATAAATCCACACCGGTCCCTTTTGTATTTCCTGCCCATTGCTGGATCCCTGGTGTTGTAAGCTATCCCTTCATTAAAATTTACTGTTTCATATTAAGCTAGCCTGGTTATTACATTGCATACAGAGGCTCGTGACTTGTTGCCTCATGTCTTGCTTCCACAGCATCTACATGGTCTCATATTTTCTTGTCTCTGGCGTATTTCTCTCTGTGTGTCTCCTTCTCTCATTCTCTCTCATCCTCTCTTTCCTCTCTCTCTCTCTGACTTTTCTTTCTGGTTTTAGTCTGCTTGGACATTGTCCAAAACAGCTTTATACATTAACTAATAGAAGCAATACATAATTTGTAGCATGCGAAAGGGCGTCCCACATCATCTCCTATTTTCTGTCTAGTTAAAAAGGAAGGTTTTAACTTTAATGTAGAAAAATTACATATGACAAAAGAGGTATTAAGCAAGAATTACAGTTAACAATATTTAGTCTATTTGTATTTGGAAAAATTAAAGAAATTTCTTTATCATTTTTCCTATCTTTGTGAGTTTAAAATTTTATATCTAATTTATCTTTTATCATAGCTAAGGAAAACTATAATTATAACTATGTAGTCTTCAACTCCATCACAGACCCCAGAAGGATATAATACCTAAGTAAACAGGAAGTGCATTGTAAGCAACTTCCAAAACTCTAGAATTAACAGAGATGATTCGCTGCATGGACAGTCATACAGAGTTCTTTTGTAATGTTAGGGCATTCATCTTCAGTCTACAGGCCCAGAGTACCGGGAAGACTTCTCAGTGAAGCAGGGAGTTAGAAGATCTGGTTTACCCTTTACTGGCAAAGCTCCAAAGCCATTGAAGGAATGGATGTGCTAGCCAGGTGAGGGCAAGCAGACAAAGAGTAAAACTTTTCTGCTTTTCTGACATATAGAATCTCAGCAGAATGTATGACCCGTATTAAAGGTCTTCAGGACTCAAGATTTAAATAAAAGCTTGTGTCTTCCTGCCTCGAGATCCAGATCAAAGGTGTGTGTGTGTCTTCGTGCTTCAAAGGTCTGAACGAGAAGTGAATTCACACATTTTAAACCAAGCAGAAAATATCTCACGATCATGCCCCCCCCCCATTTCTGGATTGTAGTTCATCCCAGGTAGAGTCAGGTTGACCACCAAGAATAGCCATCACAGCTGTTATATTTATATTACTTTTATATACCAAAGTTGCATTTATCAATATTTAATCACTCTATGAACACCAAGATTTCATTATTTGCTGGAAAAACCTGCTTCTAGCTGTGGTATGGCTCAGGCCTAGCACACACCTTTAATCCAGGTGCTTTCTGTTTGACTATTGTAAACAGGATTAAATAAAGTCAATATGTCAAGAGCTGGAGCAAGCATCCAGTTGACAGGAAATAGCCATAGAGAGTAAGAGGGAATCAGGAAGAAGGATAGAGAGATGTGTAGGCAGTAAAAAGGAGGGTCCATCGGTTGGAGGAGTTTGTTTGAGATGGCTTAGGAGTAACCTCTCTTTCTGGGCTGATGATGGAGGAGGAAGCCTCTGAGCACTGTTTCTGACTCTCAGAACAAGCACGTTTTTCACCCCAGCATCTGACTCCTGAATCAGATTTATTTTAAACAAATTTGGTGCCCAGTGTGGGGTACAACCACAGGGACAGAGAATTGATGCCATAGGTGAACAAACTGAGAAATCATCAGATTTAGTATTAAAAGTCAAACGTTTTCCAGCAAAGACTCCAGAAGGATATATTACCTAAGTAAACAGAAAGTGCATTATAAGCAACTTCCAACACTCTAGAATTGACAGAGACATCTTGCTGCCTGGAAAGTAACCCAAAGTTCTTCATTAACATTGGGGCATCCATCTTCAGTCAATAGGCCCATAATATCTGGCAGACTTTTCAGTGAAGAAGGAAATTTGAAGACGTTTTGCCTTGTAATGACAAAGTTCATCAGATGCTTTCTTTTATGTCCTGAAAAATGCCTGGCAGTTCTTCCATAAAGCAGGAGGTTCTTTGATGCCTACTTCCTCTTGGAGTGATTGGTGCTGCCAGTAGCAGACATGCCTCACTGTTTAGAAAAGTCTAAGTTTTTAACATGTTTTAAATGCCATATTCTATAGGTCTTTGAAAGATTTGAAGAATACCTATCCATCTAAAATATATCTCTCTCCATCTAGAAAACTTAACTAACATGACTACATGTTTGATTATTAAAGGTGACTACCTGTTAATCCATTTTTTCTTAATTAATTATACATTACCTTTTTAAATGAACTGCACAAACACAATACTTTAATCAAGAGCAGAAATATACATAAAACAAAATCAACCTTAAATTTATATCAATAAACCAGATCCATACCAATGCAAATTAATCATCTCTATAGCATATCCCTCTTTAAATGTAACCAAACATTTATAAACAATCATTTAGGGAGTTTGAGCATTGTTCTCTAAACTATTTCCTATTGATTGGGGGCACTGTTAATCAGGTCTTCTATGGGGTATCCTGTGTAGTAGGTCTATCTCAGCCAGCAGTCCTGAAGCTGTTATGGATGTTAGACCACCTGGGCCATTGCTTCAGGGTCTTGTTTGATCAAACTGTATTAGCCAATAAGGAATCCACAACTTTCTATCCTCTGTGGAAACAAAAGCAGAACTTCTTTTCCAAAGCAACATGTCCTTAGACCCAAACTTTGAAGTCAAGATACCTTTAAATTAAATATGTTGGTTTAGCTTATCAGCCCATACAAATGAAATATGACTCTGTACTTAGCTCATTCACAGTTAAAAAATTTAAGAAAATACAATAATATGCATATTTCAGACTCTCTGTGTATATTCCATTTTTATGTGGCTTATTTT
>NC_022028.1:53930300-53931790 GCF_000317375.1 Microtus ochrogaster | reverse complement strand
TGGTCAGGCTGGGATGCTCCACCTGGCAGGTGTAAACCTCTCCACTCTGAGGAACCGTCTCCAGCATCACCAGGGTCTGGAAGGTCCAGTCTCCATTCCGGATCAGGCCTGTGTACACGACCCCAGCCTTCTCCTCCTGGCCATTCCGGAACCATCTGATTTCAATGTGGCCGGGGTAGAAGCCTCTCACAGAGCAGACCAGGAGGTTGTGGTGCTCCTGGGGCTCTGTCTTTGTGGGATACACAGTCACCACAGGCTCAACTAGAGGAGAAAGGGAGGTGAGAATAGGTCATGAGGGCAGAGCTGTCCCCCAGGTTGGCTGTGTCTGCCTCCACCCACCCAGGCTGAGGTCCAGGCAGGACTCAGAGTCTAACACAGTTGTCCCTGGACTTAGTGTCTGATTTCTCACTTTAGCTACCAGCGCCACTCTGTGGAGGAATCCCCAGCTGCAGGTGGATTCCCTGGTAGGGAAGGAAAAGCTTATCCCCCAGATGTTGCAATTTCTCCATCAGCTAAGTACATAAGTTGTGCCTCTGGGTTCTGTCTCTTGTGGTGTCTAGAGGGCAGCAGTTCTGTGTGCGAGGCAGGAAGTCTTACTGAGAACTCTTCCTCATCTCCCTTTGCAGGACTCTGAATAAATCAACTTCACCACATCTGCGGTCAGTGTCCTAATGTGTGTCACCCAGGGAGCCACAGTCTCCTCAGCAGGGGCTTCAGTGTGAGCTGCAGGGTTTAGGGACTGTGCTGCAGTCTGCACCCGGACCCCTGCAGAGCAGTGGGCATGCAGCAGAAGATGGTGCTGGAGTGAATTCTCTCTGAATTGAAGGAGCCAGGCCGTTTCTCTTACTGTTTTGTCTAGACGACACAGTGTAACAGCCGTGAGGATATGTTACAATCCCATCCTCATGGAAGCTCACTGTAAACTCCCTCCATCCCTTAAATGTAGTTCAAAGAAGCCTTCATTTTTTGTTTTCTTTTTCAATATTTGGTTCATCTCTCTACAATCTTCCCAAATTTTGTGGAATACCTCCTCCACCTTGTGTAAATGGGGTTTTCAACACCATGCATAGTGGTGGGCACTTTTATTTCTATTTGAAATGATCTGAAGTCACGTGAGAGGAGGGAACTTCAAATTATAAAATGCCTCCATCAGATCAGGCTGTAAACAAACCTGTAGGACATTCTCTCAATTCCTGGTTGTGGAGAAGGCCCAGCCATTATGGATGGTGCCCTTCCTGGGCAGCAGTTCCTGGGTTTTAAAGAAAGCATGCTGAGCAAGCTGCAGGGAGCAAGCCAGTAAGCAGAACCTCTCCCTGGCCTCTGCCTCAGCTCCTGCCTCCAGGTTCCTGCCTCATTTGCGTTCCTGTCCTTACTTTGTTTCATTATGAACATTGATATAAAACTGTAAGCTAAGTAGTCCCCTTCCTCCCTGATTTGCTTAGGCCATGGTGTTTCACCACAGCAACAATAACCCTGACTAGGACACACAC
>NC_022028.1:53912636-53930075 GCF_000317375.1 Microtus ochrogaster | reverse complement strand
TTCTGTGTGACCAGGTCAAGAAACACAGCTGGTCAGAACCCCAAATCCAGAACTTTGTCAGGCACTGGGTGACATCCTGAGTAACTCAGAGATGGTAAAGTGTTCAGGACCAGGTCCACAGGTCACATGCCAACACGGGCTCATTTTACAGGAGGGGCCTGAGTGTCTGGGATGTCATGTGACTCTCAGTTCCCGGACCCACAGCCTCTCACACCAGACAGGAGAGCAGAGCTGAGGTGGGGACCTGAGGCCGACACCATCCCAGTGACACAGAGAAGAACACGGGACCTGTAACTCGCTCCTCCTCCTCAAGACAGCAATGCTGACACATTAGATAGGAATCGTGAGTTAAAGGCTGAGTGTGGCTCATCCAGTAAAGTAAAAGTCGTGAATAAGGAAACGAACAACAGCAGGGACTTTAGACCTAAGGAGCCCAGAAAAGGCAGAGGCGCCTTGTGATCAGTCAGTGATACAGGTGTCCCCTCGGGGGACAGGGACAGTTGATTATAGAGCCAAATATGTGTGGCCGTGGCCCAAGAATACAGAGTCAGATGACCCCAAATTCCATTTTCCTACATGGTGATTGATCTGTGACATTTTCATGATAACAGAATGAAGGATTTTATGAATAAACTTCCAAGCGCATTGTGGGAGCATCGGGTGGGCAGGGTCACAGCACAGTGGGGAACTGGCCATGGTCTCAGGGCTCTGATGACAGTCTTGGCTTCTGAGTGGGAAAGTATGTGCCTGACAGTTCCACACATCCCGAAAGGTTTCACTCGGAAGTCCGGGATGTCCAGGCAGAGACGGAGGAGGACAAAGAACGTCTGCTAAGGGGACCAATGACAGGTCAGGATTAATCATGATTCGGCTGGGGATCTGCAACATTCCTCCCCACATCACCGAAGGTCTCGTGAGTCCCCAGCCCTGCAGCAGGGGCAGCTCTTTCTGGAATCTTCCATTCACAGGTCACGAACCTCCCCACCCCTGACTCCCCACACAGCTCAGTCTGACACTTCATTCTCAGTGAGCTGCTTTTGTGAGCACAGCACACATTGTTACAGCGGAGGGAGGAGGGAAAGTCCAGGAAACACTGGGGACCTGAGAGGAGAGACAGGCCTCACTCTGGGGTGGCTGAAGCCTCCAGCTAAGCAACAATCAGCAGCTGCTGTGCTGTTTCTCTGTCCCCAGCTGTGACCTGCAGTTTCTCACCAGGGACTCACTACAGAGAAGGGACACACACCAAACCCCTGTGCAACAGTAGAGGCTCCCGAGTTCACCCCCATCCAAGGCACCTGCAGAACCACCTCATGTGTCTCTTGCCAAATGAGAGAGAAAAGAAAGAATCTTCTCAGAAAAATTTTGAGGTGTGTACTGACAGTCAGATACTGTATATGGCTGATGCCAATACAACCCCCTGCCTGCTCTTCCTGTGGGGGCTATAGCCAGGGGCAGGTCTCCCTCTGTGTGACTGTCTCTGGGAAGCCCACACCATGGGGTGGGTCTTTACCTCCCTCTGTCGGACCCCTTCCTTCTAACCCTCCTGCTTAAGCTTAGATTGATGCATCTTTATACAGTGTCCGCCCACTCCGCAGTCTGGACAATCTCTCAGGGCTGGAGAGGTGATCAGAGTTAACAGGGCTGCAGCTCCTGGTGAGGACAGGAGTTCTGTTCCCAGGTCCCATCTGGGCTGCTTAAAATCACCTGTGGCTGCAGCTGCAGGGAGTCCAGCGTCTCTGCAGGTTCCTGCACACAGGCAAGCAATGATGCACGCACCCTCCTACTGATCCCTCACAGTGTGCCCCACCCCGCAGCCCCCCTCCCCGCGCCCGGCCCAACCCCTTGCCTTCACCTCTCACCTCTCCTCTGCACAGTGAAGCTCTCCGCGACCTGGTAGTTGTATCTGCAGTAAGTGTCCACAAGGGACCTCTTCTGCTCCAGGCCCTCCTTCTGGCTGTTCCAGTACTCAGCGTCTGGCCGCCCCAGCTCGTTCACTGCGCGGTACTCGCCCACATCACTGTCAAAGCGTGCGTACTCCTCCTGGTTGTAGAAGTATCTGTCCAGAAACCGCACGCGCTGCGTCCCGTTGTAGAAATGACACTCGTGTTTAACTTGTTCCAGAAACCAAGCTATGGAGACAAGAATGATCTTCAGTGGCCACAAATGACCAGACCCAGGCTCGCCCCAACCCACCTCTGACTTCAACCCAACCCAAGGGGCAGAGGACACACAGCCAGGTCCTGGTAGTTGACAAGGGTATAAACAGGGAGAGGGATGAACTCCCGGAAATCCCCCTCCCCCATTCCTAGGAGAGGCAGGGATTGTTTTCCCTTCATAGCCTCCTGCTTGCCCTCTCCCTCCCTCCTCCTTCCCTCCCTCCCTTTCTTCCTTTATAACCCTCAGCAGTTTCCCTCCCCCCTCCTTATCCACCCCTACTCTCCTTTCTCTTCAGAAAAAGGTAAGATCCCATGAATATCAACCAAACAGGGCAGACTGAGTTTACCACATCTAGACTTAACAGGAGAGGAGGTGTCCACACTTTTTTTAAGCCCTCATCTATGATCTCCTGATCCTGAGAAGATGCAGAGGCTGATTGGCCATTTTGCCTCCCATGATATTCTTTTCATTACTATTGAAAATAAACTTTTTCATATAAAATATTTTGATCACAGGTTTCCCTCCCTCAGATCCCACAGATCTTCCCCACCTCTTTGCCCAGCCAAATCCTTAATCTTTCTTTCTCTCTCCCACTAGAAACAAATAGGCAATTAAGACAAAAGAAAAAATTAGTATAGAACAACACACACACATTCACACTCACAGGAATAAAATAAAAGCCACAAAACCTTGAACCATAATATATGAGCAAAATTCCTGTATGGTGAGGAGGAGGAGAGGGAGGGAGAGAGAGAAAGAGCCAAGAATATCATTGAGCTCACTTTGTGTTGGAACATCTACTGCTGGGCAGGGGCTTTGCCCTTAAGTGTGAGTTATACAGCCAGTGAGACTCTTAGTTTCTGTGAGTGTGATATAATTGTATCATTGAAACCTCCCAGCCTTCCTACATAAACTTTCTTGTTCTCTTTCAAATTCATGGTCTCTTTTGTTATTAATGGTTACATACATATATGCATATACTTATACTTTCCTAAATACATGAACACACCCTTCTCAATTGCATAATGCTACTTGAATGTGTGTTTTCAGGCCTGACCATCTGGGACTGGATAAGCAGTTGGTGTGCTCCTCCCTGGGGAAGACTATTCCTCACACCCCAGCACTCCACTGTTGTCCATGGTTCCTGCCTAGGGCTCCAGCCTCTGGGCTTCCCTGTCACACACTCTTGGTCAAGGCAATTGTCCGCTGCTCAGTTATGGCTGGATGTTGCTGCTTGTACCATGGCCCCAAGGGAAAAAGTCCCATTTGGGAATAAACTTGAGAAGAGAACAATCCTGTCACGGGCCATGCAGGAGGGACTGGTGATCCCAGGGGATCCACAGAGGGAAAACAGAGGCTGCCCCCCCCCCACTTTGGCAAATAGGAGAGAGGGTGGAGTTCTGCTAACAGGAAGACTTGAGTGACAGGAGGGGACAGAGAAGCCCTCTGGGGAGTGACAGGGAAGATGTGTCACAGATGGAGCAGAAGAAGAGGGCGGGGACTGTCAGTGTCAGGGGAGGGGGCACATCTCAGCTGAGACGACACCTCCTGCCAACCTGAGTTCATGAGCAACAGTGCACAGGGCGTGAGGGCGGGGGGGGGGATGAGAGTGGGGTCAAGAGGAGCCCAACTCAGAAGCTGTGCGGTTGAATGGAGCTTTGAAAACTACTGGAGAAGTTTCTGGAAATAAAAACCATGATCCCAACACTGACCCACCATCTCTTAACTAAATTACAGACCCAGAGAATTCACAAACTTTTAAAATCAGATGCCAAGTGTGACCCCAGGGACAGGTGAGGGTGTCAGTCAGTCACGTGAGCATCAGTAGTTTCAATAGGGATGGGGCAAGACATTCAGTTGTATAGTTTTTCTTCTCATACTTAATCTAGCTCAGAAAATGTAGAAGAGACCTGTTAACAGTAACTCAAATACATGTGAGCACCAGGAATCATCATGTCCCCAAACACACAGGAAGATGAAGACGTTGAGGGCATTGTGTGGGACAATGCCTGTGGCGGTCATCACTGCTCAGGGCTGTGAGAGAGGGAGACACTGCTGAGAGTTTCAGAGATGGGATTGATTTCTGATCTCGGTGTTTTGAGACGTCACTGATTAGAACGAAGGGTATGATTTATACTTTACAAAATGGAGGGAAAATGACAGTTTCAGAAGAGTCAGTTTGATGGAACAGGAGAGATGGCTCAGTGGTTAAGAGCACTGGCTGCTCTTCCTGAGGTCAGGCATCACATGGTGGCTCACAACCTTCTACAGTGGGATCTGATGCCCTCTTCTGGCATAAAGGTATAGATGCAGATAGAGTCTTCTTACATTAATAAAATAAATAAATCTTCAAAAGAAGAATAGTCTGTGTGGACAATTGAAATTACCCGGCGAGTGAGAACAAAGCACGAAGCGTGCAACAAACCTGCTTAAGAGTTTATTAGAGACACGTGAAGAGGCCTGGTGAAGTCGGTGTGCATCCAGCCTTTACAGGCTGCCTACCACATGTGCACAGGTGGCTGACATAGCAATGTCATATACAGATGACGGAGCTCATGAATGCATGGCGAGGGTTTACGTAACTGCGTCATACATAGGTGATGCAACCATACACGTATAGGTCACGCAGGGCCTTTTAAGGTCCCCGGGGGTGACTAAGTATTTTGCCTGAGCACTTCTCTGCACACGCCCTGGAACCTGGAAGTGCCAGCCACGCTGTGTGGCAAGAATCGTTAACTGTGATGATTTCAGCCGCAATAAGGGTGATACTTCTGGGTTCTAGGGGCCATGCATGTGCAGAGAAGCCCTCAGGCAGAAGTGCCTAATGGCCCCCGGGGATGTTAAAGGGCCCTGCATGACCCACATGCATGGTGGATTACATTATCCACATATGAATCAGATGCACACTGACTTCCCCAGGCCTGTAACACTCCCTCCAATAAACTCCTAAGCAGGTTTGTCACGTGTTCCGTGTTTCCTTCTCACTCACTCCAGGTAATTTCAATAACAACAATAATGCCAGGGTAGGAGCCTGTTCTGTGGAGTGGAACAAGGAGGTAAGAGGCCGCGTGAACGCTTCTGCGTCCTTTGATGCCTGAGATGATAACACAGACAGGAAGCACACAGTGAACAGCAGCCCCTAGTGCTCTACACGGCCATCCCTCCCGATCCCTAAGCATCTCTATGGAAACCATCCTCCCTTCCCCATTTTCATCAGTTAAAGCAGAGAGGGCTCAGACGGCTCCGCCACAGTCCCAGCATTTGGGGTCACATCTTAGGAGTGTCAATAACCCCATCTTTCATATCCCATATGCAGACCCCGGACTTTGATTTTTCTTGGTGTGGTATAGGTATGGGTCGTGAATCTGGAAGTGATCACAAGATGCAAAGAGGATTCAGGTCCTTTCCATCGGCTCAGGAGAGAGAATGTAGGAGAAAATGAAATGCAGAGAGATTCAAATCACAAACATCAAATGGGCTTTAACCTGCCCCAGGTTCTCAGAAGAGGCTTCACAGACTTTGAGACAGCTCACACAGCCCATGCTCTCTGAGGTTGCCTTAGCTGCCCTGTGCTCCCAAGGAGAAAGGGAACTAACGCATCACCCATCAGGGTCCCCATGCAGGAGCAGGCTGCACAGACACTGGAGTCAGGGAGAGAGAAAATCTGAGCCCTGGGATCAGCCTCCCAGGTGCCCAGGAAGTGGCTTCAGGGTGGGCAGAGGATGCACAGGGATCCTCCTGGGATGCTCAGCCTGTTACTGTGACTCTGTGACATTTCCAGGGGAATCTTTTAATCACTTCAATATTGGTCTTTTTTATTGAAAATAAAATAAACATATATACAAAATAGAATACAAACACACACACATGAAGTTCTATTTTTAACGAGAAACCTCTTTGTCTGGCATAGCTCAACACTATGAGGACAAGCCCTGTGCGGGGTTGATTTAACATCGTGATTATCAGTCCTCTCCAGGCCCTGAGGACTGTGACACAGGCTGGAGATGCTCCAGGAAGAAACTGGAAAGCAGTGGCTGATACGTGGGGGCTCTCACACAGATCTGACAGCACAGGCATCCGGGCTTCCATTTGAGGAAACAGTTTGGATTTCAAGTGAGGATTGTGGGTGGTCACAGAAAATATTAGTAGATTCAAGGGGCTTGACCTGGACAGTGAGAAGTCGGCCCCTTCATCCCCCGCCCCCAGCAGCTCAGCACCTGAGGTGTGCACTTACGTCGGGGGTCCCTGACCAAAGCCACGGGAGGGCTCAGCACCATCAGTGTCAGGACCACAGCTGCCATCCAGGGCCTTCTGAGGAGCCACGGTTTCATCATGCTGAAGGAGAGAAAAGATCAGAATAGGAGGAGCAGACAAGCAAACACAGAAGAAACTATGTCCTCTCTTTACCCATTGCTAGGATAGTTAAGAACCAGGGGAATCACTGCTTTGATGCTGATTGGGTAAAGTCAGTGTAATTAGCCAATCATCAGCAGAGCAGACCAGCACCATCAGTTGCTGGCTAGAGATTCAGTAGTAAGGTCCCCCCTCTGAAACTGTCAATTCCCTCTTAAAAGGGCAGTCAGCCTGGCCTGAGTGCCCAAGCCTCCAACCCCAGCCCTTGGGAGGCAGAGGCTGTAGAGCCTCTGTAAGTTAGCAGCTAGCTTGGTCTATGCATGTTATGTCCAGATCTGCAAAGTCCCCCAAAAACCAACAAGAAGACCGAGTACCATATATAAAAGCAAATAGCCATCATTTTATACAAGTTTGCAAACTTGGTCCTTCTGTGTGTTCAACATATTGAAATAATTGGAGAGCCCCAAGCTCAGTTAGAGTTGGGTTTTTATAGTAGTAAAGGTGAGGATGAGGGATTTCTAAGGATCAGGACCCCTGATTGGCTGACATTTGTCTAGGGGTGTCCTGGTGAGGTGAGTGTGTGGGGTCAGGTGATCCTATCTACAATGGTTGGAACATTAGGAATTTCCTTTGGATGGTCTGCTCCTGGGTGGTGCCTGGGTAATCTCAGTTTGTGGTCATTCCTGCAACCAGGCATTACCTCAGGGTAAACTCCTGAGACTCAGGCCTCCAGTAAGCTTGTCATGGCTAGCTAGGTCCTACACTGGCAGGTGATAATGGTTGGAAGTTAGGAACATTTTGGGTGGTCTGTTCCTATTAAGCTTATTATGGCTGAGTCCTATACTTTTCCCCTTTACAAGCACGGATGACAGGACCAAATCATGGGTCCTGCTTGCCCATGGCTTTAAGGAGGTATCATTGGGAACTAAGAACTAAATTAATAAATCCATTCATTGACAACTTTGGGCCTATTTTCTGGTATATCAACTGGCACTATAGGTAGTCATTTTGTCCCCCATGCCAGGGAGTTCCCCCTTGTCTCAGCTTTTCAACCTATTCTGGGCAGGGAGCATGGGATGACATGTTCCTTTCTGCAACTACATCAAGCTGACATTGGGGCATTGTTATCAGCGCCAAAGTAGGCTGAAAGGCTAGCCAAAAGTAAGGAGGGAATTCAGAAAATGGGGCACTCGTCAGAAGCATCTGGTTCACAGACTCTTTTGAAGAGACAGGGAGCATTCACATCAGCTGGACTGGTCCACATCAGTTTTCAGCAAGTCCAGGGCTTGCAGTCACTCAGCGCAGGTTGTAGTCAGCAACTGATGCCTAGATGCATCTGCCAGCCAAGTGAAAGCCTGTTGAGATAAGTGTAAAATAGGAACAGAAGTTAAAATTTATGTACTTAAAGAAAAATAATAGATTATTGAAATCCATATTGTAGAAAAAGAGCAGATAACGGGTATCTGTAAACAGCAGGTATAGACTCATAACTTTGGGTCCTAGCAAAAACTACATATTTTGGTTAGAAGCCTGTATATTTCCTGCTGTCAAGAGAACTATGTATGGATTGGACAGAGAGAGCACTAACAAGCTGGATATAGCTTTGTGGAATTATCTGGATACCTTTTGCTGCTAAACTGACAACATTATAGCTGACCTAGTCATCAATACGATCAGAGATCCAAGAAGGATAAAGTATATCTGAGTGCAGACCAAGTAGTTTCTGAATCTATTAAAAATGACAAGGACTAGAGTCCATATACAGTTATAAGGTTTCCTTACCACCTATATAATTGTCACCTCTGTGGATGAGCTGTCATTTCTCTTTCTCAAGAGGTTTCTTTTTTTCAAACTGAATCTTTAATTTTGAAGATATCCATAGCTTTTATTCTCCAGTGGAGACAAGAGCAAAACCCCTTCTCCAACATAGCACATCATCTGGTTTCCAACCCAGATGATCCTCCTCTCCTTTAATTCGGAGACTGTAGCCTTTGGGAGCGTGATTACCCATAAAGCATTACGAACTCTCTTGACAAAATGGTTAACTCCAAGACACAGAGCCCAGAGCTGTTCCTCTCCTTTAATCTCTTTTGTTCACAGAGGTGGGCAGAGATGGACTTGAATCTTCTTTACACGAGGTACCTAAGACAGGGACTCGCATAATTAGAATGCCCATTTTGACGACGGATAAGTCTGGGTAACAAGGAAGCCTTCACCTAAGGCAGATAGTCATCTGTCCTGTTGCAGAAGCACAGGCATGATTGAAATTTATAGAAAAGGAGCAACTGTGGAGGCCAAGAAATGCAAACCCATTCCCACACTGTCTGGCAGTCAGAGAATCCGAGAGACTTACAGGCACAATTTGCACCTTCCACACAGGAGAGGGTCACCTGGCTCTTTTGAAGTAAAGCAAACTCAGCGCCCTCCTGAGGTGCCAGGATATGCTCCTTCCACCGGAACTATAAAGTCACCTGGGGAGGAGGTGTTTTCAGCCTACATGACCCAGTGGATGTAAGTGAGAAGTGACTTGAGTGGTCTCAGCTACCAGGCAACAGAATGTTGATGAAGCTCTTTGTTACCTGCTCCCCCAGTTTACATTTGGTATAAAAGCTGTTGGAAAAATAAATGGGGGTGATTTTGGGATCTGAGTAATCCCTGAAACTCCCTCCGATACTGTCATGTGAATTGTGTCTTTATTTTTCCCAGACCTCTACATGGGTAAGGAAAGCTTTTATTGGACTGGTCCCCAAGGAAAAAGAATTAATGAGACAATGACAACAATGGTTGCAGTCCAGGAAGGCTCAATACCCATGCTGAGCCCCATGTTGGGCACCAGATGTAGCAGGGTCCCAGCAGGTGTCCCTTGGGGGAGAGGGAAAAGTAGGCATGGAACCAACATCCCAGGCACTGGGGACAGGTTGAAACAAGAAGCTCGGGTATTTCAAGAAGGGGCAAGCCTTATATACCCCCCACCCTGCCTGGGGAGGAGGGTTCACCGAGCTGGCAACTATTGAGGTGATGTGGTCACTGTCCGTAGGTTCACGTCATCTCTCATCAGAGTTCAGTGCTGTCGTCAAGGTCCTCTGGCAGACCTAGGCTGACATTTACTGTGCACGCTCTTCAACATCTAGGCCAGTTGTTTCTCAGCTCCACTAAGGCTTAGTCATGTCATAATAGGAATCAGTGTAATGTTGTTTTGCTATGCTAAGGATTGTTTTTATAATTTAACACAAGCCAAGTAGACAAAAGATGGTATATAAATATCTAGCCACCCAAATAAGGGATATTTTGTTTCAACTAATCTAACTGACCAGCATGATGCAATATTACAGATGCTATCATAACTAAGTACTCTTTACAAAGTTCTGATAGTGGAAATTATAGTTGTGTGAAGATGTAAACTTGAATATCTGATGTATTGTTGGAAGACCCTGCTGCTTAGGGTTGTACTTCACCATGTCTCTGAGCTTGGCATACTATGGAGGACTCCGTTTGCAGCAGGACGTCCTCTCTCCCCTATTTGGACAGTGTCTCTAGGCCTGGATGCTGATTTAGCTTAGGTTGGCCTTTGACACAGCTCCCTGCAGATGCTTTCCCCCTACCACCCACATGATGATTGGGTATTGTGCTCCAGCTGTATGGCAGTCCAGTGCCGACGATGTAAATTAGGTGATGCTCCAGCAGCTGATCCCATCCTATACCCCTCACTCTGGAGTAAAGCTGAGCTGTCTCACTGACGCTGTCTCCCAGAAGGCTATTTCCATCATATTCTCAAGTGTCTGAACCCTGCTTGCTGTTTCTGCCGCCTTTGTCCTCACAGGTCTGGTGGCCAATGAACCACGAGGGAAAGAGAGACTCCACAATGTATTGCTACAGAAGTTGATGTCATTGTGCCTAGAGTAGCCTATCTTTTTTTGCTTGTGGTTTAGAAAATAACCTCTGGTTTGTTGGGGGCGTGGCAGCCAATGGGAACAAGCTTTATGTATCAGAAGAGACTCCTATCATTGAGCTCTTAAAGAAATTTATATGGTATATATATATATATGGAGTCACTCATAGGCACTATGGACAAATAATACGGACAGTCTAGAATCCATCTGTACCCGTATTCATAGGGACTCCCTGACATTCCTGTCAATGATGGATTCTTTTTATAACATTGCTTGTGCTCTAATGTTGGAATTCCACCTCAAATCACACACCTTTCCCTCTGGGAAACAACCACCATTGAGATGGACTTTTATTTGTCTTTATGAAAATGTTATTTATACTGCCCTTCAATATAATTATGCCTTAAGCTTTATCGCTCACTTGGGAATGTGCTCCACCAGGAGACTTTTCCTAATTGTACTGTATCATAGAGCAGGAGTCACAGATCTGTCAGTAAGTGTGAGGACCTGACCTCAGGGTTCCAACACCCACAGAAGGAGCCAGGCCTGGGGTCATGTGACCTGTAATCCCTCCATCTGGGAGGCAGAGACAGGAGGATCAACCAGTGTCCTCCAGGGTTTGGTGAGAAACTCTGCCTCAAAAAAGAAAATGGAGAGTTTTCGTGCACCACGCCCCTGTGTCTGCACTCTGTGCGCTAGAACCCAGTTCACGAGCCTCTGGCTAGGGGCTAGAGGTTGAGAACACGCAGAGACAGACCAACACGCAGAGACAGACCAACACGCAGACCTTCACATGCTGGTTCGGAAAACCCCCCTTTATTAACACCATGTAGGCTTAAATACACTGCAGTCAATGGCCAACAGGTGATAATCCCATCCTCTGATCCTCTGGCTAGGCACAGCTTCTAGTAACTTCACTTAGAAGGTTCTAGCACGGTAGAGCAGCTGAAAGCCAGGACTCAGTTGGTCCCAACAGAGAGTAAGTCAGGAAGGCACAATTGTGACTGTCCAGCTCTACACGCACGTTCACACATGAGCAGACTGTACACATACGCAAAAAAAATGATATCTATGTTTTAGCATCCTGTAGAAACAGTCTTTAAACTCCACATCTTCCTTTTTTCCATTTAATTTAAAAATGTGTCTGTCTGTCTAGGAGGATAACTTTGACAAATTGTTCCTCTAACCTTTGCGTGGCTCCAGGAGTCAAACTCAGGTCGCTCGCTTGCACAGCAAATGCTTCCATCCATGGAGCCATCTCCCTGCTCCTCATAGGTTTATTTCCTCTTGAAACTCCTCTAGGAAACATGTTTTCCTCATGAAACAACTGGCCAGCATATAAACATTTGAAAGCCATCATTTTGATGGTTTCTCTGTTTCATTATAATTGAATTAATTCTTGCACTTAATGATTCCCGTTTTGTTTTGATTTGTTTTGCTCTTTAACATGTGTGTGCAGATAAAGGGGAACCTGGGTGTCTGGAGACTGATTCTCAGGTGGACCCCAGAGCAGAACCTTCCAGATTCTCAACCAATGCAAGCGCCTTTCTCTTCCCACGCAGCTGCTCCTCAGAGCAAAGGATGGAGCCCCTGGGACTCAGAGCATCGCCCTGACCATGTCCTCACCCACACTGTGACAGGGACACAGCAACATCTCCCTCCTCTACCACAGCTCTCATGGACTTCGTTCCCGTGTGTGTACGCAGCATGTCTGATCTATTGTATGTTGTCTTTTCAAATTCAATCCAATTCAGAGAAATATTTTAATCAGCAAGTAGTATATAACGCTGAATTTATTTCTTGTACATAATCTTCCATACATATCCTGAACACTGTCTTACAGGGGACCATTCCTTTCTCTTTGAATTTCTTCTCCTTGAAACTACATGACGTGGGTGATTTTCATTCTTTGTTTGAGAAAAATGGAAAAAAGCATCATGACAGCAGCCTGGCTCAGAACCTCCAGACAAAGGCAGTGGACAAAAGAGAGCAGGACAGGGATGGGGAGAGGAAATCTGTCCTGGGGCTGCACGCCCAGGAAGGGGCGGAGCCACCAGGGAGCATAGTCTGCTGGGTCCAGAGCCAGGATTCAGGTCGTGGGGAAAAACTGTCAGTGAAAGAACTGGACTCAAGCAGGACACATTTTTTCATGACTTGGAGACAGGCAGAGCTTCTTCCTTCAACATTGTCACCACACCTCAGCTCAGGAGTCCTGCAGAGCACAGGAGACGATGTTTTTTCCAGACTTAACTCTGCAGTGGCTTCTCTCAACCCCTCAGTACTCTCCTGACAGCACAACACTGAACAGAGAGAACATCTCACGCCCCAAGTAAACAGTGCTTCAGAGCCCAGGCCTTCAGTAAGTGCAGGAAACAAGGCTCAGTGCAAACCGCTTGGCCAGGCCCTGGGGTCTCTATCTTCCCCAGTGTTTCTGCCTGGTGTCCCTCACACCCCACCCCACAGTGTAGGGAAGGCAGATCTGTCTCTGAGGGAAGACTGAAGGGTGTTACCTGTCGGCTGGAGTCCAGACTGTCCTAGAGAAGAGAATAAAATAGACACTAAGTGCATGGAGGAAGACCTGTCCCCAGACACCTGTTCCCATAGGCTGAGCTGCCATCACAGGGCAGGGCCGAGGGCAGTGTGGACAGAGAGAAGGGGCTCAGGAAGCCTCAGGCACACCAGCCCAGTGGCTCTTCCTTCACTCTTCCTCTGTTCCCAGTTCTCAAGTCAGAACCATCTTAACTTTCCCATCTCCATCTTTCATCACCCCTTAGGGTTCACTCTAGTAACTTCAGACTGTTGGGTTCAGGGTCCATCGACACCTTACCACAGGCAGTGGTAAGTCATGCCCTTACAGGTGGGCATGGATTTACAGGGTCAGGAACTTCCCACTCACTCCACTCCACTATGACAGGGCTGGTCAGGCTGGGATGCTCCACCTGGCAAGTGTAAACCTCTCCACTCTGAGGAACCATCTCCAGCATCACCAGGGTCTGGAAGGTCCAGTCTCCATTCCAGATCAGGCCTGTGGACGTGACCCCAGCCTTCTCCTCCTGGTCATTCCGGAACCATCTGACTTCAATCTGGCCAGGGTAGAAGCTGCTCACAGAGCAGACCAGGAGGTTGTGGTGCTCCTGGGGCTGTGCCTTTGCTGGGTACACAGTCACCTTAGGCTCATCTAGAGGAGAAGGGGTCATGAGTGCAGGGCTGTCCTACTGGTTTGCTGCCTGTCAGCAACCATCCTCTTCCAGGCTGAAGTCCAGACAGGACAAACATTCTAACACAGTCTTCCCAGGACTTAGGGTGTTTTTACAGGCTTTAACTTTCAGCTCAATTCCCTGGAGGAATCACCATCTGTAGGTGAATGTCTTATCTGTCAGAAGAAGGCTCTTCTCCCAGCTGTGATACTTTTTCCATTGGCTAAATGTTGCAAGGAGAGCCTGCTTGTTTGTCCTGGCTGCCCGGCTCACTTAGCCCTGAAATAACCATACAGAAACTGTATTAATTAAAACACTGCCTGGCCCATTAGCTCTAACTTCTTATTGGCTAACTCTTACATCTCAGTATAACCTATTTCTATTAATCTGTGTCTCGCCATGTGGCAGTGGCTTACCAGCTAAGTTTTGGCATCATGTCTTACTCTGGTGGTGGATCCATGGCGTCTCCCTGACTTGGCCTTTCTTCTTCCCAGCATGCCATTTAGTTTTCCCTGCCTACCTAAGTTCTGCCCTATCACAGGCCAAGGTAGTTTCTTTATTCATTAACCAATAAAAGCAACATATATACAGAAGAACTTCCTATATCATCTCTCCTTTTCTGTCTAAATAAGAAGGAAGGTTGAATTTTCACATAATAAAATTACATATAACAAAACAGGCATTAAGCGAGAATTACAGTTACAATATTTATATCTACTTTATCTTTAATTATAACTAAGGTAAACTATAATTATAACTATATATATTCTTCAACTCCATCAAAGACTCCAGAAGAATATCATATTACCTAAGTAAACAGACAGTACATTGTAAGCAACTTCCAAAACTCTAGAACTGACAGAAACATCTCGTTGCCTGGACAGTCACCCAAAGTTATTTTGTAATGTTGGGGCATCCATCTTCAGCCTACAGGCCCATAGTATCCAGCAGACTTTTCCTTAAATCAGGATATTTCAAAGACAGTTCTGCCCATATTGGGAGTTTTTCAGTCATTTTCTTCTGTGTCCTGCAGAATGTCTGGCAGACTCTTTCATGAAGCAGGAACCCCAAAGGATCATCTCACCTTTAGGCAAGTTCAGCAGTCATTTCTCTTTGGGTCCTGCATGTCCAGTTCAGCAGTATAGGGAATAGCAGTTTCTTGCCCAAATGACTAACCAACTCTCTAAGGAGCCTCTTCAATGCCCATCTTCCTCTTGAAGTAACTGGTGCTGCCTTGAACAGAGACGTATCATTGTCATGAATATTTCTAAGTTATTAAAACATTTTAAATGCCATATTCTGAAGGTCTCTGAAAGATCTGAAGAATACCTAACTAACTGAAATATATCTCTATATATCTAGAAATTCTAACTAACATTACTACACTTTTGACTATTATAGATGACTATTAAGTTATATTTCTTAATTATATATTACATTTTCAAATGAGCTACACAATCACAAGATCCCAATCAAGAGCAGAAGTATACATATACAGTATAACAAAATTTACCTTAAATTTGTATCAATAAACCAAGATCCATACCAATGAAAATTATTCATATCTATATCATAGCCCCCTTTGAATGTACACAAACAATTATAAAAAATATTTGGGAATGTGGGCGTAGTTCTGTCCATACTACTTCCTGATGTTTGAGGGCGCTGTTAATCAGTTCTTTCATGGTGTATCCTGTGTGCTAGGTTCATCTCAGTCAGCAGTTGGGTGAAGTAATTTTTAGAGGGTGTTCACAGCAACCTTTCAGGGGCATGGTCTATCAAACCATATTGGTGTAGAAGCAATCCATCGGTTCTCATCTTCTGTGAAAACAAAAGAAAAACCTCTTTTCCAAAGCAACATATCCTTAGACTCAATTTCTGAAATCAAGATACCTTAATAATATACATGTTAGTTTAGCTTAACAACCCACACAAAGAAATTTCTCTACATACTTAGCTCCTTCACAGTCAAAAAATTCAAAGAAAGCACAATAATATACATAATCTAGACTCTTTGTGAATTTTCCATTTTTATGTGGTTTGGTTTTCTTTACTCCTTTTAATCTATAACTATCTGTACTCTGTCTCTTTAAAGACTTTGCCCTTATTTTAAAGCATTAACTTTATTTTATGACCCTCTATACTCTTTTTCTTCTCTCTCCCAAGCCTACACACATTTATCCAACACTATGACCCATGTAGAGGTCATTTATGTCTGAATCTGTTGTATTGTGAATCTGTAATTCTTTACTGTCCAGAATGACTTCTTACAATGCTAAGCACTTCTTAAAATTTAAGCTGCATCATTGCTAGGGGTAAAACAGCAGTGTTTTCTTGTCCCACCCTGTCCAGTATGGCAGAGCTGCTCCTGCCTCTGAGTCGTGTTCACCTCCCTACTTCTAGGCACACAGTTGGTCCATGCCACCATCAAGCAAGCTGTAGCAGCCTACACAAAATTAAATCTGTTTAAAAGAGAAACAGAGCTCAAACAAACATGATCCCAGAACCTGGGATCACAGCCTTTAATCCCAGCACTAGGGACATGGAGACAGGAGTGATATGGCTGGGTAGAGAGAGGAATATAAGGCAGGAGACAGGAGCTCAGTGCAGGCTGAGACAGTCAGTCCAGGCAGTGTGGTCCAGGCAGTCAGTGTCAGGATGCAGGCTGAGGACACCATCACCCTTTTGGTCTGAACACTGACAGAGGCAAGAACTCTAGTGACTGGCTCGGCTTCTCTGATCTCTCTGCTTTCACACCCTAATATCTGACTCTGAGTTTTTATTATTAATACCGATTAGAATTTGTGCTACAGTAGAAGATGACAGTTCTGTGTATGAGGCAGGAAGATTTATTGAAGAGTTTCTTTCTTCTGGTTTTTGCAAAACTCCAAATAAGTCAAATTTGCCATACCTTAGATCAATGTTCTCTTAATGTCTGCTACACAGGGATTCACTGTCACCTCAGCAGGGGCCTGTCAGCGTGAGCTGCAGGGATTGTGGGCTGAGCTGCAGTCTGCACCCTGACCCATGCAGAACAGGGGACACACACAGAAGGCAGTGCTGGGGAGAATCCTACCTGAACTACAGAAGCCCCTGTGTTTCTTCTATTGTTTCTGTCTGGACAACACAGGGTAAGAGCCAGTCTCATGGTGTCACTGCAAATTTCCCTGCCCCACTTCAAAGTAGTTTTAAAAAGCCTTCTTTAAAAACAAAAAATTCAGTTCAACTCTTGACAATCTTCCCAAGTTTTGTGAAGAAACTCCCCACCTTGAGCTCTGTAAGTGGGATTTTCAACACGTCACATGGCTGTGGGAAGTTTTATGTCAACTTGACACAAGCTGATGTCATCGGAAAGGACACAGCTCAGTGTATTAAATGCCTCCATGAGGTCGTACTCAGACAAGCCTGTAGGACATTTTCTCAGTTCTTGATTATTGAGAAAGGCCCAGCCATTACTGATGGTGTCTTCCTTGGGCTGGTCCTGGGTTCTCTAAGAAAGAAAGATGAGCAAGCCCATGATGAGCAAGCCAGTAAGCAGCACTCCTCCATGGCTTCTCCATCAGCTTCTGCCTCCAGGTTCATGCCTTGTTTGAGTTCCTATCTTGACTTCCTTTATTTATGAACATAGATATTGTTAAACTAAATAACCCTTTCCTCTGCAATTTGCTTTGGCCGTGGTGTTTCACCACAGCAACAATAACCCTGACTAGGACACACACCAAACCAGAATCACCACACTCCTGGCAGCACCTGAGCCCACAGCCTGCCATCCCCACACCTGCCATCCCCACACCTGCCATCCCCACACCTGCCATCCCCACACCTGCCATCCCCACACCTGC
>NC_022028.1:53909381-53911031 GCF_000317375.1 Microtus ochrogaster | reverse complement strand
CTCCCTTCCATCCTCCCTCCCTCCCTCCTTCCCTCCCTCCCTCTCTCCTTCCCTCCCTCCCTCCCTTAACATCCCTGTTGCAGTTTCCTCTCCACCCTCTCCTCCCAGTCCCCCAAACCCTACCTCACTCCCTTCCATTTCTCTTCCAGTTTCTCTTCAGAAAAGTGTGGAATCTCATGGATATCAATAAACATAATATTTCTAGTTTATGTCATTCAGCCTTAATAGGAGAGGAAGTGTCCACAGTGTTCTTTAGCCCTCATGCGTGACCTCCAGATCCCAAGTGGATACAGAGGTTGAATTTACCTCCTATGGTATCCTTTTTAATATTATTGATAATGGACTTTTTCGTACAATATATTCTGATCACATTTCCCCTCCCACAGTTCCCCACAGATCTTCCCCGTCTCTCTACTGACCCAGATCCATACTCTCTTTCCCTCTCCCACCAGAAAACAACAGGCAACTAAGATAAAAGAAAAAAGTTAAGCTAGAACAAAAGACACAGACAGACAGACAGATAGACACCCACCCACCCCACCTCACCCCCACACAGGCAAAAGACAAATGATGTGTGATAGGCACACACATAGGAATAACATAAAAAGAACAAAACCTGAAACCATAATGTGTAAACAAAAGATGTGTAATGTGAAGAAAAGAAAGAAAGGAAAACCTCCAAGAACACCAGTGAGTTCACTTTGTATTAGAACATCCATTGCTGGACCGGAGGCCTGCCCCTAAGTGTGGTTTATACAGCCTGGGGTACTCTTTTAGTTTCTGAGATTGTAATATAATTAAAACATTTACCCCTCCCTCCCCGAGCCCTCCTACACACCCCTCCTTGCTCTCTTTCAAATTCAAGTCCACTGTGTCATTAATTGTTGTTGTGTACAAACATATACATTCCTAAATGCACACACATCCTCCTCTGTGTATTGATACTTGAATATATGTTTTTAGGGATGATCATTTGGCATTGGATAACAAGTTGTGTGCTCTTCCTTGGGGAAGACTATTTCTCACACCCCTGAGAACTCCTCAGCTGCCTGTGGTTCCTGTGTAGGGCCACAGCCTGTGGGCTTTCCCTGTCACAGACTCTTGGTCACGACAAGTGTTCCCTGCTGAGGGTAGATATTGTTGCTGGTCCCAGGGCTCCAAGGGAAAATGTCCCATTTGGATATAAACGCGAGAACAGAACAATCCTGTCAGGCCATTGAGGAAGGACTGGTGTTGACTTCCAGATTCAGGTCACCTCCCCAAAGATCAGCACCCCAATGATGTATTTGGGCCAGCAGGGTGTGCCCCTCTCCGATCCCACAGCTGCCCCACCTGGAGCTAAGCAGGAAGCCAGTGCTCAGCACTCAGAAGACTCCACTCCTTCCATCCCTCATGCTCTTGTATCAACCATAAACACAGCAAAAGAACAGGAACTCTCCCTCAGTGCTGACCTGTGCTGACCCAGGGGATCCACAGAGGGAAAACAGACGCTGCCCCCTCCACTTTGGAGCTTAAATTGTGAGAGTCAGGAACAAATAGGAGATGGGGTGGAGTTCCAGTAACAGGAAGACTTGAGTGACTGGAGGGGACAGAGAAGCCCTCTGGGGAGTGACAGGGAAGATGTGTCACAGATGGAGCAGAAGAGGAGGG
>NC_022028.1:53901419-53908316 GCF_000317375.1 Microtus ochrogaster | reverse complement strand
AGACCTAAACAGCTCTGTGAACACCATCCTCATCCTCACTTTACGTAAGTTAAAGCAGAGATGGCTCAGACAGCTGGGCCACAGTCCCAGCATTTGGGGTCACAGCTTAGCAGTGTTAATAACCCCATCTTTTCTATCCCATATGCACACCCCGGACTTTGGGTTTCCTGTGTGTGGTGTAGACATGAGTCATGAAACTAGAAGTGGATCACAAGATGCAAAGAGGAGTCAGGTCCTTTCCATGGGCTCAGGACAGAGAATGTAGGAGAAAGTGAAATGCAGAGAGACTCAAACCACAAACATCAAATGGGCTCTAACCTGCCCCAGGGTCTTACAAGAGGCTTCACATTCTTGAGAACAGCCCACAGATGTCCATCATCTAGAAGGCTGTTTCCAGGTCTAAGAAACTCTGCCTTAGTTACCCTGTGTTCCCAAGGGGAAAGGGAACTAACCCACCACCCAGCAGAGCCTCCACCCAGGAACAGGCTGCATAGACACTGGAGTCAGGCAGAGAGAAAGGCAGAGCCCTGGGCTCAGCCTCCCAGGTGCCCAGGCAGTGGCATCATGGCCTGCAGAGGATGCACAGGGATCCTCCTGGGACACCTGCCCTGTTCCCGTGACTCTGTAACACTTCCAGAGAAATCTTTGATTACTTCAATATTGGTCTTTTGTTGTTGTTGTTGTTGCTTAAAGTAACAGAAACATACACAACATAGAATACAAACACACATATGAAGTTCTATTTTTAAAGAGAAACCTCTTTGCCTGGCATAGCTCAACACAATGAAGACAAGCCCTGTGCAGGGGTTGATTTAACATCGTGATTATCAGTCCTCTCCAGGCCCTGAGGACTGTGACACAGGCTGGAGATGCTCCAGGAAGAAACTGGAAAGCAGTGGCTGATACGTGGGGCCTCTCACACAGATCTGAGAGCACAGGCATCCCGGCTTCCATTTGAGGAAACAGTTTGGATTTCATGTGAGGACTGTGGGTGGTCACAAAAAATATAGGTAGATTCAAGGGGCTTGACCTGGACAGTGAGAAGTCGGCCCCTTCCTCCCCCGCCCCCAGCAGCTCAGCACCTGAGGTGTGCACTCATGTGGGTGGGGGGTGGGTCCCTGACCAAAGCCACGGAAGAGCTTAGCACCATCAGTGTCAGGACCACAGCTGCCACCAGGGGTCTCTGGGGAGCCACAGTTGCATCATGCTGGAGGAGGGGAGAGATCGGAATAGGAGGAGCAGACAAGCTCCCACAGTAGAAATTATTTCCTCTCTACCCATTGCCAGGACAGTAAGAACCAGGGGAGTCACTGCTTGGTGCCGATTGGGTAAAGTTAGTGTGAGGAGCCAATCATCAGCTGAGCAGACCAGCATCATCAGTTGCTGGTTGGAGATTCAGTAAGAAGGTCCCTTTCTGAAACTTGCAATTCCCTTCATTAAAAAGACACTCAGCCTGGCCTGACAGCCCAAAATCCCAACACTTGGAAGGCAAAGGCAGCTGGGTCTCTGAGTTAGAGGCCATTCTGGTTTCCATTGTTAGGGCATGTCTCAAACCAACCAACAAACCAAGAACTAAACTAACAAAGCGATAGCTGTTTTGTGGGGGCAGGGTGGCTGTTGGTTGGTAATTCATGTCCGTGGTGGATGGGCCTCACATCTGTGCACATGTGGGCAGTGCTTACTGAACTCAGTGAGCTGTTAATTTTTTTCCTTAAAGAGGAAATGAAGTTCGGAGGGAGACATGGGTGTGGGTCTCAGAGAAAGCTGCAAGGAGGTAGTGGTGTTGAATGGGATCAAAATACATTGTACACATGTACAACTTTTTCAAAGAATAAATGCTTTTAAAAGGATCTTTTTTTTTTGCTGTTTTATTTACTTATTTGGTTTTTTTGAGAAAGGATTTCTCTGTAGCTTTGGAGCCTGTCCTGGAACTCACTCTTGTAGACCAGGCTGGCCTTGAACTCACAGAGATCTGCTGGGATTGAAGTTGTGTGCCACACCTGCCTGGTTTTATTTACTGTTTTAAATGCTTGATCCAGTTGCAGCTGGAACATTAATCAGGCCACAGTGCCGAGCCAGCTCTGTGTTGGTCTGTGATTCATTCAGGGGTCTGAGCGCTGGAGGGGGCATTCACCTCTCCTACACAGGGCTGCTGGGACAGCTGTGTGCTTGAAGCTTTGTGGGAGCAAAGGAGGTGATAGAAGGTGACTGCGAGCCTGGGACCTTTAACCTGGCACCTACTGTACCTCAGCTTAATGGTGCAGCATCTACTTCAGCTGAAATCGCCACTGTCTCTCAAGTTTCCCAGAGCTGGAGAAGGCTGTGGTGTGTGGATATCTCCAGCAGCAGCTTTCCCCAGCTACTGATGATGTGGCAGAGCTCAGGCTCTTGATTGGACAGTGGAGTCTGCACTTCTTCAGTTGGGGAAATCTCTGAGAAACTAATGGAAACTGAAGGTGAGTCATGGTGTAGTCCTGACATGAGGGGCTTCTCCAGCTTGGTCCCTGAACTTCTGCTGATTTCAGTGGAGCCTCCAGAAGCTCACGGGAGGGTCCCTGTGGTTATCCACAGCCCAGTCCTCAATGGAGACACTCAAAGCAGAGGCAGGGCATCCTGGGGGATGAGGGTGGGGTCCTGCCAGGTTTCAGTTGAAGTCCTGAGAGCAAGAGTCTGGGGAGTGTGGGGTGTGCAGCAGAGCTGGATCCGGACTGAAGCAGTTCTCTGACTTGGTGTGCAGCCCTGGGAGATGTGTTCATCTCTGTGGGTGTCTGCTGGAGGCAAGGCTCCTCATCCTGATGTCATTGACTCAACTTAACTGGTTTTATATTCTATAGCACAACACACTGATGTCAGATCCAGAATTGCTGTGGATGCTCAGGGAGGGAGCTGGGATTCTCACAGCTGCAAAGGTTAATACCACACAGGGAAGAATTTAGGTTTCTTTTCCCATTTAGATCTCCCGTCAGCTGCGCCATGGCAAAGCATCAACCTCCTTAGAGGTCAAAGTTCACACTGGACTCATTAAGTACTAGGGGTTGGATTCATGTCTTCATGGATGCTGGGCAGGTGCCTGCCAGGGAGCTACAGCCCCAGACCTCTCTTCACTTTGAGGTAGGATTCGTTAGTTGTCCAGGCTAGCCTTGAACTTGTGATCATCCTGCCTTAACCTCTATACTAGCTGGGATCACAGGCTTGTGCTAAAAGGTCCAAGTAGAGAGATTATTAATGTTTTACATTAATGTATATTTATGTATATTACCCTATCACGTGTATGTGTGTGTGTGCTTGTGTGTAGGTCACATGTCACAGAATGCCTCACTATCCAGTAATTTCATATGGTGTGGACACTTTAGAAACTGATCAACCTGGGACTGAGAATGGTTCAGTTGTAAAGGAGCATGTCATACAAGCATGGGATGTACATCTGAGTGGGGGTAACCAGAACCCACATAAAAAGTCTTAGTGTCCTCTTCTAGTTTCAGTACTATTGTGGCTGAGACAGGCGGGTCCCCAGGGCTCGGTGGCCTGCCAGTCTAAAAGCTCTAGGTCTCTGTGTCAGACCCTGTCTCAAGAGAATGAGGTTAATAGCAACTGAGAAACGTCACCAGATGCCGACCATCAGGCTCCACATGCGTGCGCACACACACACACACACACACACACACACACACACACACGTTCACACATCTGCATGTACATACACATGCAAACATTCACACACATGCTCTCGAATGCATGCACACACATGTATCTACATACATACACACATGCATGCACACACACACAGAAATTAATAAGCCTGTCGACCCCATCTTTCCAATCCATCCTAAAGTTGAGCTTCCAGATGTTGTTTTATTAAAAAATGAAGTATTTTAGTATTTGCTTTACTGATATTACATTCCAAATGATGAATAATCTCTTAGGTGACAAATGAAATTAATAGCAGTTACTCACATTAGTGACATTTTACCTAAATAAAATCAACTCAAAAACTTTAAAAAAACAAGGTTGGGGATGAGTAATCTCCCACCGTCACAATGTCATCTTCTACGTCATACGTCAGTCTGCCCAGCACACACAGTCTGACGTCATGGGATAATCTTTGACAGAGTCATCAGAAAGTCATTGCGATCTAGAAGCAACTGAGCCACCATATCTGACAAACATTTAAAAAGACAACCAAGGTAGTTGGTTTCTATTCATCATTCTGTTCATCACTCAATAAATAAATTAATATTCAATAGTCACCAAGTTAAATACAGTATACCTTTTATCACAGTAAGTAAGCTAAATTTTGTCCTAGGTAAAAATAAAGGCAGTATTTTTTTTAAAGCCCTCCAAACTGCTCACGATAGACAAGCCTCACATGTTCTGTGGTCTCCCTGGGAAGCAAACGTTACACTTTGCACAGGGGTCACAGAAGGTTGACAAGGTGGGGAAGATGGGCCAAGTTGACTCCCTGTGCCAAGGTCACCAAAATCTGTTCAGATGAGGAAGTCACAGCTCAGCAGCAGCATCTAAGGGGATGGGGGTGGGGTGTTGGGGCGCTTGTGATTCTCATGGGCTGGTGCAGGAGAGCTCTTGTAAGGATCCCCAAACAAGCAGGAGCCAGGCCAGGCTTCTCTTAGGGATGGGAACTGAGGGGAGAGAGGAAGGGGTTGTTTGAGGAAGAGAGGAAGGAATCAGTCTTTGGGAAACCAAAACAGAGGCAGTTTAAATAGTAATTTGGTGAAAACTGATTCTTATAGAGGGGGAAATAGTGTCTGTTTCTCTCTCACCTACTTCCACATCCAAACATCACCGCCAGAAAATGCTGCTTTCTACTGCTGCCTCTGGTGGTGTTGGCCTCGCTCACCAGCAAATGGAGTTTAAGTGAGGAGCCTGCATGTGTGTGTTACACACGCAGCCTAGCACAGACACTCAGTTCACAAGTGTCAGTGTTTCCAGTGAGTTCAGAGCATCTTCTAATGCTGGGGTGAAAAAAGACTTGAGCTGCAGCCCTCGGTAAAGACGGGACAATAAAATAAATAAAACTAGAGCCACAAGATGTGTAATAGATAAGAACACAAGTGGGCGCTGTCAGGTCCGAAACAAACTCAGGACAAAGGGCTCTCCCTGGGGTCTGTTGGCATAACATGCTGGCCACCATGCTTGCTCTGTACCTCTGCCTCCTCCTAGCTCCCCTCAACCAGCCCTCTACTCCAGACTTTTCCAGCATGGATTTCCCTTCCCCAGAGGTCTCATTCCTATAGAACCCTGCCATCTGGGTCATGTGTTCTCTTGATTCCCTCTCTCTTGCTGCCTCCCCACCACCACCTTGCTCTTTTCTTTTTCTTTGCCCCTCCCGCACCTCTCCACCTCCTCTCATGACCAGGTCCCAGACCACTGCCCATGTCCAGTATACTACTTTTCCTCTCTGCTCTGGACTCCTCCAGATGCCTCTGGCTGCATTCTCCCTCATAGCCACAGTAAAAGTCTTCCCCCAACCATATCTTGGAGCAGTTACGTCCTCTTCTGTTCTCAGAACTGACCCTATGGCCTTGTGCACACTAAGCAGGTCCTCTAGCCCTGGCCTTTATTCCCAGCCTGGTTCTGTTACTTTAAAAAGATTGTATTTATTTTCTTATTTATCTGGTGTGTGTATGCACACATTTGCCCATGCCTGAGCTGTGTACCCCACATGCATGGCATGCCGTGCCCATGGAGGAAGAAGAAGGCATCAGATCTTCTGGAGTTTGAGTTACAGGCCACCTAATATGGGTGCTGGAGACTGAACCCAAGTATTCTGAAAGAGAAGTACATGCTCTTAACTACAGAGCCATCTCTCCATTCCTGTGGTTGCATTATGTTTTCAAACAAAATAGAATGGTTAAAACTAAATGAAACCCAATGTTTACACTAAGAAAGAATAATTGAGCTGGATATGGTTCTCGTCTGCAATCCCAGCACTCGGGAGGCTGAGACATGAGGACTGCCGTGAATGAGTCATAGGCCAGCCAGGGCTACACAGTTTCAGGCCATCCTGGGGTACAGAGTGAGACTTTGTCTCGAGCCCCCCCTTCCACAAAGGAGGATTGAACAGCTGTGTGCCAGAGGAAATGATTCGGGATTGGTGGGCGGGTCATGTTTCAGGTTGGTTAGAGACAGAGTTAGTCTGGAAAACTAGAACAACAGAGAAAAGCAGCTGTGTGAGGCGTGGGTAAGGACGGGTGGACAGGGAGGACACTGGTGAGTGGGAATGGGGGCCCTTCAGCCGCACCGGGCGCTCAGGTCACGAGCAGTTGATGTCCATGATGAGAGGCATAGAAATAACATCTATCAGAAATCTAGGAGTAGGAGAGAAAGTATTAACCAGTAAAACTGTCAGCAGGAAGAGCTGGGCACAGAGTTTGGGCAGTGACAGCAGGAACACACAGGAACACGCAGGAGGACGCTCACACTCCTTTTTGGTCCCCAAGGGTGTTTTTTAAAGTGGAGCTGAACAAACACATCAGAAGGGGGAGCTTGGTGCTCTTCCTTTTGGAGGCGGCACCCAAAGAAACCAACCCTTCCTTTAAGAGTCCAAGCGAGGTTCCTCCTTTCGGGAAAGACATTGAAGAGAGATCTTACTGGAAATCCCCTCCTGTATCAGATAACTCTCTCCACCAATGGGGAATAAGGTTGAGGCAGCATCAGCTGTCTCCAGCAGACACGTGTGGCCAGAAGGTCTTTTGTGAGCACTGGGAGAAACTGGTTTGAGGCAGTTGATGATAGCTTCGTGTAAATGTTGATTTTGTTTCTTGTTCCATGTTGGGGATTTAACTTAGAGCTTCACACACGCTGGGCAAGCACTCTGCTCCCCCTGAGCCCTGCTCCCCCTGAGCCCTGCTCCCCCTGAGCCCTGCTCCCCCTGAGCCC
>NC_022028.1:53899288-53901319 GCF_000317375.1 Microtus ochrogaster | reverse complement strand
CTGAGCCCCGCTGAGCCCTGCTCCTGAGTAAAGCAGTGTGGGGTGAGGCTGGAGCAGCTGACCATCACCTTGAACAAGCAGCAGCCTTGCTGGAGTCTTGCTGTTGTTCCTGAGCAGCACAGCTGGGGCCATGAAAGACCCGACACCTCACTCTGTCCGCCAGAGGCTTATGCTCAAACTCTGGGGTCTCACGCAATGAATCATCTACTTCTACCAGACTCTGAGTTAGGGAGTTCAACACCTTCTGTTCCCACCGCATCCCCTCAGACACTGTTTCCCACAGACCACTGCAAGCTGAGCACACTAAGACAGCCGAGGATTCAGGACATCTTACTAAATACTAAATTACTGAAAAATGACCAGAAATGAAATATTTTAAACTTTTAACACTATATGGTGAAATAGAATGTGCGAATAAAAGAAATTAATGCACACTTACTTATTGTTGTTCCAAAGTCCATAGACCCACGCAGATCTAAAGCCAGCATCAGTAACACAGAAGGCCAGCATGCCTCGTCCTGTCCACACTGCCTGCCCTCCTGTTCCACCAAGACAACCTACTGTCTGCGTTCATGTGAAATGTCTCACCCAGGCTCGTGGAGTTCAAGGCCAGCCGGGGCTGTAGGATTAGAAGAGGGAAAACAACAGAGGAAAGTGGGATAATAGATAATTCAGTGTGAGCTTTTTCACACTAATAACAATAATAGTGGGTAATAGAGAAAATACTTGTGAGCTATTATTTATGGGTAATTTACATTGCTATACTTTTTGTATATTGATACAAGTTTAAATTATACTTGTTATTTTTGTTTATAATATTTGTATGCCTACGCAAAGTTATTCTGTCAGATTGTATTCATTCATGTTTCTACCTCTGTTTAGGACATTTTGTATATTGATACAACTTTTAAGATATATTTTTGTATTGCCACTGGTACTCTGAAGGGAAGAATTTTTAAATTTCTAATCATATTATTTTTGTATTATATTATATATTATTTCTACCTCTGATCAAGATACTTCTGCATTGTTTATATTTTGAGGTCATCGTCCCCATTTCCTGCACATTTGTTTACAGATTTTTTAATATTCTGATATAAAGTCTTAGTCTTTAAGTTATACAGGTATTAAATATTATAGGTCAATAGTTGTTCATGTTTGTTATACATGTAGTCAGATTAATTAGGTTCTTTAGATACATAGAGACTGTATTCTGTCTAGATAGGTATTCTTCAACCACTTCAAGGATCTGTAGAACATGGCATTTAAATAACTTAGGGTTCTGTTGATATGAGACACGATTGCTCCTGACAACACCAGTCTATTCCCGAGAGAATGTTGAGCACCAAAGACACTCCAATGGGAGTTTGTTTTCTTCTTGGCACAACTGGCCTTTGGTCTAGGAACTGCCCAGGCCTCAAACACTGACAAGTACATGATATCCGGACTGGATTAGCAGGACACAAGGAAAGGGACTGGCAAAGCTTGCCAAGACAGGGTAAGACAGTTTAGAAAAATTTAGCTGCCTCTAAAAATGGTCTGTCAGTTATACTAGGCCTTAGCCAAAACTGGTTGCTTCAACATTGCAAATGAGACCTTGGGTGATTGCTCGGGTAGTCAATTGTTGCTGCTGTATACTGCTCGACTAAAGTAATATTATCTTCCTTCTCAGGCCTTTGATGGGGTTAAAGATTAGATAGTAGTAGTTACCGTTCTCTTATAATTTAGCCAAACCTATTTCTGATGCAAGACTCAGACTCATCAGAATAGAGTGTTTATTAAAATATTTATCAAGTGTTCCTTGCTTACTATTGCTTATGTTGGTTGTAATTTTATACTTGATATCTATTTCTATTGTATACAGTTTTGTATTGGGTTTGGACCACAATAATTGATGGGGAGTCTTTGTCAACCAATTATCTTTAAGAAGTGGGGCCAAGTTAGGATGTGGCTTTCTGGGACCTGGAGAAAAGGGGCACATGGCCCAGGTGCGCTCTCTCTGTGTGACTCCCCTGCGGCACAGCTGACCTT